>NC_090656.1:231337633-231372633 GCF_040937935.1 Hyperolius riggenbachi | reverse complement strand
GAAGGCGGAAGACGCAAGGCGCAAGATGCAAGATGGAAGACGGAAGACTAAAGGCGGAAGACGCAAGACGCAAGACTGAAGGCGGAAGACGCAAGACGCAAGGTGCAAGACGAAAGACGGTGGACGGAAGACGCAAGACGGAAGACTGAAGGCGGAAGACGCAAGATGCAAGACGAAAGACGGAGGACGGAAGACGGAAGACGGAAGACGGAAGACGGAAGACTGAAGGCGGAAGACGCAAGACGCAAGACGGAAGACGGAGGACGGAAGACGCAAGACACAAGACGGAAGACGGAGGACGGAAGACGGAGGACGGAAGACGGAAGACGCAAGACGGAAGACGCAAGACGGAAGACGCAAGACGGAAGACTGAAGGCGGAAGAATGAAGGCGGAAGACACAAGACGGAAGAATAAAGGCGGAAGACGCAAGACGGAGGACGCAAGACGCAAGACGCAAGGCGGAAGACGGAGGACGGAAGACGCAAGACGCAAGATGCAAGACGGAAGACTGAAGGCGGAAGACGGAAGACTGAAGGCGGAAGACGCAAGACGGAAGACTGAAGGCGGAAGACGCAAGATGCAATACGGAAAACGGAAGACTGAAGGCGGAAGATGCAAGACGGAAGACGCAAGACGGAAGACTGAAGGTGGAAGACGCAAGACGGAAGACTGAAGGCGGAAGACTGAAGGCGGAAGACGCAAGACGGAAGACTGAAGGCGGAAGACGCCAGACGGAAGACTGAAGGCGGAAGACTGAAGGCGGAAGACTGAAGGCGGAAGACGCAAGACGGAAGACTGAATGCGGAAGACGCAAGACGGAAGACTGAAGGCGGAAGATGCAAGACGGAAGGCGGAAGATGCAAGACGGAAAGGCGGAAGACGCAAGACGGAAGACTGATGGCGGAAGACTGAAGACAGAAGACTGAAGGCAGAAGACGCAAGACTGAAGGCGGAAGACTGAAGGCAGAAGACGCAATACGGAAGACTGAAGGCGAAAGACACAAGACGGAAGACTGAAGGCGGAAGACACAAAACGGAAGAGTGAAGGCGGAAGACTGAAGGCAGAAGACTGAAGGCTGAAGACGCAAGATGCAAGACGCAAGACGGAAGACAGAAGGTTGAAGACGCAAGACGGACGACTGAAGGCGTAAGACGCAAGATGGAAAACTGAAGGCGGAAGACGCAAGACGGAAGACGGAAAGCGGAAGACACAAGACGGAAGACTGAAGGCGGAAGACTGAAGGCAGAAGACTAAAGGCAGAAGACGCAAGACGGAAGATTGAAGGCGGAAGACTAAAGGCAGAAGACTGAAGGTAGAAGACGCAAGACGGAAGACTGAAGGCGGAAGACGCAAGATGCAAGACGGAAAACGGAAGACTGAAGGCGGAAGACGCAAGACGGAAGACAGAAGGCGGAAGACGCAAGATGCAAGACGGAAGGCGGAAGACGGAAGACTGAAGGCGAAGGACGGAAGACTGAAGGCGGAAGACTGAAGGCGGAAGACGCAAGACGGAAGACTGAAGGCGGAAGACGCAAGACGGAAGGCGGAAGACGCAAGACGGAAGACTGATGGCGGAAGATTGAAGACAGAAGACTGAAGGCAGAAGACGCAAGACGGAAGACTGAAGGCGGAAGACTGAAGGCAGAAGACACAATACGGAAGACTGAAGGCGAAAGACACAAGACGGAAGACTGAAGGCGGAAGACGCAAGACGGAAGACTGAAGGCGGAAGACGCAAGACGGAAGACTGAAGGCGGAAGACACAAGATGGAAGACTGAAGGCGGAAGTCGCAAGACGGAAGACTGAAGGCGGAAGACGCAAGATGGAAGACTGAAGGCGGAAGTCGCAAGACGGAAGACTGAAGGCGGAAGACGGAAGACTGAAGGCGGAAGACGCAAGACGGAAGACTGAAGGCGGAAGACGCAAGACGGAAGACTGAAGGCGGAAGAAGCAAGACGGAAGACTGAAGGCGGAAGACGCAAGACGGAAGACCGAAGGCGGAAGACGCAAGACGGAAGACTGAAGGCGGAAGACTGAAGGCAGAAGACTAAAGGCAGAAGACGCAAGTCGGAAGACTGAAGGCGGAAGACGCAAGACGGAAGACTGAAGGCGGAAGACTTAAGGCAGAAGACTGAAAGCAGAAGACGCAAGGCAGAAGACGCAAGACGGAAGACGCAAGACGGAAGACTGAAGGCGGAAGACGCAAGACGGAAGACTGAAAGCGGAAGACACAAGACGGAAGACTGAAGGCGGAAGACTGAAGGCAGAAGACTAAAGGCAGAAGACGCAAGACGGAAGATTGAAGGCGGAAGACTAAAGGCAGAAGACTGAAGGTAGAAGACGCAAGACGGAAGACTGAAGGTGGAAGACGCAAGACGGAAGACTGAAGGCGGAAGACGCAAGATGCAAGACGGAAAACGGAAGACTGAAGGCGGAAGACGCAAGACGGAAGACAGAAGGCGGAAGACGCAAGATGCAAGACGGAAGGCGGAAGACGGAAGACTAAAGGCGAAGGACGGAAGACTGAAGGCGGAAGACGCAAGACGCAAGACGGAAGACGGAAGACTGAAGGCGGAAGACGCAAGACGGAAGACTGAAGGCGGAAGACGCAAGACGGAAGGCGGAAGACGCAAGACGGAAGACTGATGGCGGAAGATTGAAGACAGAAGACTGAAGGCAGAAGACGCAAGACGGAAGACTGAAGGCGGAAGACTGAAGGCAGAAGACACAATACGGAAGACTGAAGGCGTAAGACACAAGACGGAAGACTGAAGACGGAAGACGGAAGACTGAAGGCGGAAGACGCAAGACGGAAGACTGAAGGCGGAAGACGCAAGATGGAAGACTGAAGGCGGAAGTCGCAAGACGGAAGACTGAAGGCGGAAGACGCAAGATGGAAGACTGAAGGCGGAAGTCGCAAGACGGAAGACTGAAGGCGGAAGACGGAAGACTGAAGGCGGAAGACGCAAGACGGAAGACTGAAGGCGGAAGAAGCAAGACGGAAGACTGAAGGCGGAAGACGCAAGACGGAAGACCGAAGGCGGAAGACGCAAGACGGAAGACTGAAGGCGGAAGACTGAAGGCAGAAGACTAAAGGCAGAAGACGCAAGTCGGAAGACTGAAGGCGGAAGACGCAAGACGGAAGACTGAAGGCGGAAGACTTAAGGCAGAAGACTGAAGGCAGAAGACGCAAGGCAGAAGACGCAAGGCAGAAGACGCAAGGCGGAAGACGCAAGACGGAAGACTGAAGGCGGAAGACGCAAGACGGAAGACTGAAGGCGGAAGACTGAAGGCAGAATACTAAAGGAAGAAGACGCAAGACGGAAGACTGAAGGCAGAAGACGCAAGACGAAAGACTGAAGGCGGAAGACTGAAGGCGGAAGACTGAAGGCAGAAGACTAAAGGCAGAAGACGCAAGACGGAAGACTGAAGGCGGAAGACGCAAGACGGAAGACTGAAGGCGGAAGACTGAAGGCAGAAGACTAAAGGCAGAAGACGCAAGTCGGAAGACTGAAGGCGGAAGACGCAAGACGGAAGACTGATGGCGGAAGACTTAAGGCAGAAGACTGAAGGCGGAAGATGCAAGACGCAAGATGCAAGACGGAAGACGGAAGACTGAAGGCGGAAGACGCAAGACGGAAGACGGAAGACTGAAGGCGGAAGACGCAAGACGGAAGACTGAAGGCGGAAGACTGAAGGCAGAATACTAAAGGAAGAAGACGCAAGACGGAAGACTGAAGGCAGAAGACGCAAGACGAAAGACTGAAGGCGGAAGACTGAAGGCGGAAGACTGAAGGCAGAAGACTAAAGGCAGAAGACGCAAGACGGAAGACTGAAGGCGGAAGACGCAAGACGGAAGACTGAAGGCGGAAGACTGAAGGCAGAAGACTAAAGGCAGAAGACGCAAGTCGGAAGACTGAAGGCGGAAGACGCAAGACGGAAGACTGATGGCGGAAGACTTAAGGCAGAAGACTGAAGGCAGAAGACGCAAGGCAGAAGACGCAAGACGGAAGACTGAAGGCGGAAGACGCAAGACGGAAGACTGAAGGCGGAAGACTAAAGGCAGAAGACGCAAGTCAGGAAGACTGAAGGCGGAAGACGCAAGACGGAAGACTGAAGGCGGAAGACTTAAGGCAGAAGACTGAAGGCAGAAGACGCAAGGCAGAAGACGCAAGACGGAAGACTGAAGGCGGAAGACGCAAGACGGAAGACTGAAGGCGGAAGACTAAAGGCAGAAGACTGAAGTCAGAAGACGCAAGACGGAAGACTGAAGGCGGAAGACGCAAGACGAAAGACTGAAGGCGGAAGACTGAAGGCGGAAGACTGAAGGCAGAAGACTAAGGGCAGAAGACACAAGACGGAAGACTGAAGGCGGAAGACGCAAGACGGAAGATTGAAGGATGGAAGACTAAAGTCAGAAGACTGAAGGTAGAAGACGCAAGACGGAAGACTGAAGGCGGAAGACGCAAGACGGAAGACTGAAGGCGGAAGACTGAAGGCGGAAGACTGAAGGCAGAAGACTGAAGGCAGAAGACGCAAGACGGAAGACTGAAGGCGGAAGACGCAAGACGAAAGACTGAAGGCGGAAGATGCAAGATGCAATACGGAAAACGGAAGACTGAAGGCGGAAGATGCAAGACTCAAGATGCAAGACGGAAGACGGAAGACTGAAGGCGGAAGACGCAAGATACAAGACGGAAGACTGAAGGCGGAAGATGCAAGACGCAAGATGCAAGATGGAAGACTGAAGGCGGAAGTCGCAAGACGGAAGACTGAAGGCGGAAGGCGCAAGATGGAAGGCTGAAGGCGGAAGTCGCAAGACGGAAGACTAAAGGCGGATGACGCAAGACGGAAGACGGAAGACTGAAGGCAGAAGACGCAAGACGGAAGAGTGAAGGCGGAAGACTGAAGGCAGAAGACTGAAGGCAGAAGACGCAAGACGGAAGACTGAAGGCGGAAGACGCAAGACGGAAGACTGGAGACGCAAGACGCAAGATGCAAGACGCAAGACGGAAGACAGAAGGTTGAAGACGCAAGACGGACGACTGAAGGCGTAAGACGCAAGACGGAAGACTGAAGGCGGAAGACACAAGACGGAAGACGGAAAGCGGAAGATGCAAGACGGAAGACAGAAGGCGGAAGATGCAAGACGGAAGACAGAAGGTGGAAGACGCAAGACGGAAGACTGAAGGCGGAAGACGCAAGACGAAAGGTTGAAGGTGGAAGACTAAAGGCAGAAGGCTGAAGGTAGAAGACGCAAGACGGAAGACTGAAGGCGGAAGACGCAAGACGGAAGACTGAAGGCGGAAGACTGAAGGCAGAAGACTGAAGGCAGAAGACGCAAGACGGAAGACTGAAGGCGAAAGACACAAGACGGAAGACTGAAGGCGGAAGACGCAAGATGCAAGACGGAAGACTGAAGGCAGGAGACGCAAGATGCAAGACGGAAGACGGAAGACTGAAGGCGGAAGATGCAAGACGCAAGATGCAAGACGGAAGACGGAAGACTGAAGGCGGAAGACGCAAGACGGAAGACGGAAGACTGAAGGCGGAAGACGCAAGACGAAAGACTGAAGGCGGAAGACTGAAGGCGGAAGACGCAAGACGGAAGACTAAAGGTGGAAGACTGAAGGCGGATGACGCAAGACGGAAGACGGAAGACTGAAGGCGGAAGACGCAAGACGGAAGAGTGAAGGCGGAAGACTGAAGGCAGAAGACTGAAGGCAGAAGACGCAAGACGGAAGACTGAAGGCGGAAGACGCAAGACGGAAGACTGAAGGCTGAAGACGCAAGATGCAAGACGCAAGACGGAAGACAGAAGGTTGAAGACGCAAGACGGACGACTGAAGGCGGAAGACGCAAGACGGAAGACTGAAGGCGGAAGACACAAGACGGAAGACGGAAAGCGGAAGACGCAAGACGCAAGACGGAAGACAGAAGGCGGAAGACGCAAGACGGAAGACTGAAGGCGGAAGACGCAAGACGAAAGACTGAAGGCGGAAGACTGAAGGCAGAAGACTAAAGGCAGAAGACGCAAGATGGAAGACTGAAGGCGGAAGACGCAAGACGGAAGATTGAAGGCGGGAGACTAAAGGCAGAAGACTGAAGGTAGAAGACGCAAGACGGAAGACTAAAAGCGGAAGACGCAAGACGGAAGACGGAAAACGGAAGACTGAAGGCGGAAGATGCAAGACTCAAGATGCAAGACGGAAGACGGAAGACTGAAGGCGGAAGACGCAAGATGCAAGACGGAAGACTGAAGGCGGAAGATGCAAGACGCAAGATGCAAGACGGAAGACTGAAGGCGGAAGACGCAAGACGAAAAACTGAAGGCGGATGACGCAAGACGGAAGACGGAAAACGCAAGACAGAAGACTGAAGGCAGAAGACGCAAGACGGAAGACTGAAGGTGGAAGGCGGAAGACGCAAGAGGGAATATGGAAGACGGAAGACTGCAGGCGGAAGCTCTCTCTCTCCCTCTCTCCCTTTCTCTCTCTCTCTAGCCCTCTCTCTCTCTCTCTCTCCCTCTATCCCTCTCCCTCCTTCTCTCTCCCTCTATCCCTCTCCCTCCTTCTCTCTCCCTCTGCCTCTCTCTCTCTGTCTCTCTAATCTCTCTCTCTCTCCCTCTCTCTCTCTCCCTCTCTCTCTCCCTTCCTCTCTCTCTTTCTCTTCCTCTCTCTCTCTCTCCCTCTCTCTCTCTCTCCCGCTCTCTCTCTCTCCCGCTCTCTCTCTCCCTCTCTTTCTCTCTCTCTCTCTCTCTCTCTCCCTCTCTCTCTCCCTCCCTCCCTTTCTCATCCTCCCTCTCTCTCTCCCTCTCTGCCTCCCTCTCTCCCTCTCTCTCTCTCCCGGAAGGCGGAAGACGCAAGACAGAAGGCGGAAAACGGAAGACGCAAGCTTCAAGACAGAAGACGCAGCATGCCAGACGGAAGACGCAAGGCGGAATGCAGAAGACGGAAGACGGAAGGCGGAAAACATAAGGCGGAAGATGCAAGACGAAAGATGGAGGACGCAAGGTGGAAGGCGGAAGACGCAAGACGGAAGGCGGAAAACGGAATGCGGAATATGGAAGGCGCAAGATGCCAGATGGAAGACGGAAGATGCAAAACAGAAAACGGAAGGCCGAAAACGGAAGTCGGAAGACACAAGACGGAAGGCGGAAGACGCAAGATGGCAGGCGCAAGACGGAAGATGCAAGATGGAAGACGGAAGGCGTTAAATGGAAGGCGGAAGTCGCAAGATGCAAGACGGAAGACGCAAGACAGAAAACGGAAGACGGAAAACGGAAGTCGAAAGACGCAAGACGGAAGACGCAAGATGGAAGGTGGAAGACGCAAGGCGGAAGACGGAAGACGCAAGACGGAAGGTGGAAGACGGAAGGCGGAAGACGGAATACGCAAGATGGACGACGAAAGACGCAAGACAGAAGACTAAAGGCGGAAGACGCAAGACGGAAGACGCAAGAGGGAAGACTGAAGGCGTAAGACGCAAGACGGAAGACTAAAGGAAGAAGACGCAAGACGGAAGACTGAAGGCAGAAGACGCAAGTCGGAAGATGAAAGACAGAAGACAGAAGACTGAAGGCGGAAGACGCAAGACTGAAGGAGGAAGACAGAAGACGCAAGACTGAAGGCCGAAGACGGAAGACGCAAGACGCAAGACGCAAGACGCAAGACGGAAGACGGAAGACGGAAGACGGAAGACAGAAGACTGAAGGCGGAAGACTGAAGGCGGAAGACGCAAGATGGAAGACTAAAGGAAGAAGACGCAAGACGGAAGACGGAAGAATGAAGGCAGAAGACGCAAGTCGGAAGACGCAAGACAGAAGACTGAAGACGGAAGACTGAAGGCGGAAGACGCAAGACTGAAGGCGGAAGACGGAAGACGCAAGACTGAAAGCCGAAGATAGAAGACTGAAGGCGGAAGACGCAAGACGCAAGACACAAGGTGGAAGACAGAAGACTGAAGGCGGAAGACGCAAGATGGAAGACTGAAGGCGGAAGACGCAAGACGGAAGACAAAAGACAGAAGATGGAAGACTGAAGGCGGAAGACGCAAGACGGAAGACTGAAGGCGGAAGACGGAAGACAGAAGACGGAAGACTGAAGGCGGAAGACGCAAGACTGAAGGCGAAGACACAAGAGGCAAGACACAAGGTGGAAGACAGAAGGCGGAAGACGCAAGATGGAAGACTAAAGGCGGAAGACGCAAGACGGAAGACGCAAGACGGAGGATGGAAGACTGAAGGCAGAAGACAAAAGATGGAAGACTGAAGGCAAAAGACAGAAAACGGAAGACTAAAGGCTGAAGACGCAAGTCGGAAGACAGAAAACAGAAGACGGAAGACTGAAGGCGGAAGACGCAAGACTGAAGGCGGAAGACGCAAGACACAAGGTGGAAGACAGAAGACTGAAGGCGGAAGACGCAAGATGGAAGACTGAAGGCGGAAGACACAAGACGGAAGACTGAAGACGGAAGACGCAAGACGCAAGACGCAAGACGGAAGACGGAAGACAGAAGACAGAAGACTGAAGGCGGAAGACGCAAGACGGAAAACGCAAGATGGAAGACTAAAGGAAGAAGACGCAAGACGGAAGACGGAAGAATGAAGGCAGAAGACGCAAGTCGGAAGACGCAAGACAGAAGACTGAAGACGGAAGACTGAAGGCGGAAGACGCAAGACTGAAGGCGGAAGACGGAAGACGCAAGACAAAGCCGAAGATGGAAGACTGAAGGCGGAAGACGCAAGACGCAAGACACAAGGTGGAAGACAGAAGACTGAAGGCGGAAGACGCAAGATGGAAGACTGAAGGCGGAAGACGCAAGACGGAAGACAAAAGACAGAAGATGGAAGACTGAAGGCGGAAGACGCAAGACGCAAGACGGAAGACTGAAGGCAGAAGACGGAAGACAGAAGACGGAAGACTGAAGGCGGAAGACGCAAGACTGAAGGCGAAGACACAAGACGCAAGACACAAGGTGGAAGACAGAAGACTGAAGGCGGAAGACGCAAGATGGAAGACTAAAGGCGGAAGACGCAAGACGGAAGACGCAAGACGGAAGATGGAAGACTGAAGGCGGAAGACAAAAGACGGAAGACTGAAGGCGGAAGACGCAAGACGAAAGATTGAAGGTGGAAGACTAAAGGCAGAAGGCTGAAGGTGGAAGACGCAAGACGGAAGACTGAAGGCGGAAGACGCAAGACGGAAGACTGAAGGCTGAAGACGCAAGATGCAAGACGGAAGACAGAAGGTTGAAGACGCAAGACGGACGATTGAAGGCGGAAGACGCAAGACGGAAGACTGAAGGCGAAAGACACAAGACGGAAGACTGAAGGCGGAAGACGCAAGATGCAAGACGGAAGACTGAAGGCGGAAGACGCAAGATGCAAGACGGAAGACGGAAGACTGAAGGCGGAAGATGCAAGACGCAAGATGCAAGACGGAAGACGGAAGACTGAAGGCGGAAGACGCAAGACGAAAGACTGAAGGCGGAAGACTGAAGGCGGAAGACGCAAGACGGAAGACTAAAGGTGGAAGACTGAAGGCGGATGACGCAAGACGGAAGACGGAAGACTGAAGGCGGAAGACGCAAGACGGAAGAGTGAAGGCGGAAGACTGAAGGCAGAAGACTGAAGGCAGAAGACGCAAGACGGAAGACTGAAGGCGGAAGACGCAAGACGGAAGACTGAAGGCTGAAGACGCAAGATGCAAGACGCATGACGGAAGACAGAAGGTTGAAGACGCAAGACGGACGACTGAAGGCGGAAGACGCAAGACGGAAGACTGAAGGCGGAAGACACAAGACGGAAGACGGAAAGCGGAAGACGCAAGACGCAAGACGGAAGACAGAAGGCGGAAGACGCAAGACGGAAGACTGAAGGCGGAAGACGCAAGACGAAAGACTGAAGGCGGAAGACTGAAGGCAGAAGACTAAAGGCAGAAGACGCAAGATGGAAGACTGAAGGCGGAAGACGCAAGACGGAAGATTGAAGGCGGGAGACTAAAGGCAGAAGACTGAAGGTAGAAGACGCAAGACGGAAGACTAAAAGCGGAAGACGCAAGACGGAAGACGGAAAACGGAAGACTGAAGGCGGAAGATGCAAGACTCAAGATGCAAGACGGAAGACGGAAGACTGAAGGCGGAAGACGCAAGATGCAAGACGGAAGACTGAAGGCGGAAGATGCAAGATGCAAGACGGAAGACTGAAGGCGGAAGACGCAAGACGAAAAACTGAAGGCGGATGACGCAAGACGGAAGACGGAAAACGCAAGACAGAAGACTGAAGGCAGAAGACGCAAGACGGAAGACTGAAGGTGGAAGGCGGAAGACGCAAGAGGGAATATGGAAGACGGAAGACTGCAGGCGGAAGCTCTCTCTCTCCCTCTCTCCCTTTCTCTCTCTCTCTAGCCCTCTCTCTCTCTCTCTCTCCCTCTATCCCTCTCCCTCCTTCTCTCTCCCTCTATCCCTCTCCCTCCTTCTCTCTCCCTCTGCCTCTCTCTCTCTGTCTCTCTAATCTCTCTCTCTCTCCCTCTCTCTCTCCCGCTCTCTCTCCCTTCCTCTCTCTCTCTCTCTTCCTCTCTCTCTCTCTCCCTCTCTCTCTCTCTCCCGCTCTCTCTCTCTCCCGCTCTCTCTCTCCCTCTCTTTCTCTCTCTCTCTCTCTCTCTCTCTCCCTCTCTCTCTCCCTCCCTCCCTTTCTCATCCTCCCTCTCTCTCTCCCTCTCTGCCTCCCTCTCTCCCTCTCTCTCTCTCCCGGAAGGCGGAAGACGCAAGACAGAAGGCGGAAAACGGAAGACGCAAGCTTCAAGACAGAAGACGCAGCATGCCAGACGGAAGACGCAAGGCGGAATGCAGAAGACGGAAGACGGAAGGCGGAAAACATAAGGCGGAAGATGCAAGACGAAAGATGGAGGACGCAAGGTGGAAGGCGGAAGACGCAAGACGGAAGGCGGAAAACGGAATGCGGAATATGGAAGGCGCAAGATGCCAGATGGAAGACGGAAGATGCAAAACAGAAAACGGAAGGCCGAAAACGGAAGTCGGAAGACACAAGACGGAAGGCGGAAGACGCAAGATGGCAGGCGCAAGACGGAAGACGCAAGATGGAAGACGGAAGGCGTTAAATGGAAGGCGGAAGTCGCAAGATGCAAGACGGAAGACGCAAGACAGAAAACGGAAGACGGAAAACGGAAGTCGAAAGACGCAAGACGGAAGACGCAAGATGGAAGGTGGAAGACGCAAGGCGGAAGACGGAAGACGCAAGACGGAAGGTGGAAGACGGAAGGCGGAAGACGGAATACGCAAGATGGACGACGAAAGACGCAAGACAGAAGACTAAAGGCGGAAGACGCAAGACGGAAGACTGAAGGCGTAAGACGCAAGACGGAAGACTAAAGGAAGAAGACGCAAGACGGAAGACTGAAGGCAGAAGACGCAAGTCGGAAGATGAAAGACAGAAGACAGAAGACTGAAGGCGGAAGACGCAAGACTGAAGGAGGAAGACAGAAGACGCAAGACTGAAGGCCGAAGACGGAAGACGCAAGACGCAAGACGCAAGACGCAAGACGCAAGACGCAAGACGCAAGACGGAAGACGGAAGACGGAAGACGGAAGACGGAAGACGGAAGGCGGAAGACTGAAGGCGGAAGACGCAAGATGGAAGACTAAAGGAAGAAGACGCAAGACGGAAGACGGAAGAATGAAGGCAGAAGACGCAAGTCGGAAGACGCAAGACAGAAGACTGAAGACGGAAGACTGAAGGCGGAAGACGCAAGACTGAAGGCGGAAGACGGAAGACGCAAGACTGAAAGCCGAAGATGGAAGACTGAAGGCGGAAGACGCAAGACGCAAGACACAAGGTGGAAGACAGAAGACTGAAGGCGGAAGACGCAAGATGGAAGACTGAAGGCGGAAGACGCAAGACGGAAGACAAAAGACAGAAGATGGAAGACTGAAGGCGGAAGACGCAAGACGGAAGACTGAAGGCGGAAGACAGAAGACGGAAGACTGAAGGCGGAAGACGCAAGACTGAAGGCGAAGACACAAGACGCAAGACACAAGGTGGAAGACAGAAGGCGGAAGACGCAAGATGGAAGACTAAAGGCGGAAGACGCAAGACGGAAGACGCAAGACGGAAGATGGAAGACTGAAGGCGGAAGACAAAAGATGGAAGACTGAAGGCAAAAGACAGAAAACGGAAGACTAAAGGCTGAAGACGCAAGTCGGAAGACAGAAAACAGAAGACGGAAGACTGAAGGCGGAAGACGCAAGACTGAAGGCGGAAGACGCAAGACACAAGGTGGAAGACAGAAGACTGAAGGCGGAAGACGCAAGATGGAAGACTGAAGGCGGAAGACGCAAGACGGAAGACTGAAGACGGAAGACGCAAGACGCAAGACGCAAGACGGAAGACGGAAGACGGAAGACAGAAGACAGAAGACTGAAGGCGGAAGACGCAAGACGGAAAACGCAAGATGGAAGACTAAAGGAAGAAGACGCAAGACGGAAGACGGAAGAATGAAGGCAGAAGACGCAAGTCGGAAGACGCAAGACAGAAGACTGAAGACGGAAGACTGAAGGCGGAAGACGCAAGACTGAAGGCGGAAGACGGAAGACGCAAGACAAAGCCGAAGATGGAAGACTGAAGGCGGAAGACGCAAGACGCAAGACACAAGGTGGAAGACAGAAGACTGAAGGCGGAAGACGCAAGATGGAAGACTGAAGGCGGAAGACGCAAGACGGAAGACAAAAGACAGAAGATGGAAGACTGAAGGCGGAAGACGCAAGACGCAAGACGGAAGACTGAAGGCGGAAGACGGAAGACAGAAGACGGAAGACTGAAGGCGGAAGACGCAAGACTGAAGGCGAAGACACAAGACGCAAGACACAAGGTGGAAGACAGAAGACTGAAGGCGGAAGACGCAAGATGGAAGACTAAAGGCGGAAGACGCAAGACGGAAGACGCAAGACGGAAGATGGAAGACTGAAGGCGGAAGACAAAAGACGGAAGACTGAAGGCGGAAGACGCAAGACGAAAGATTGAAGGTGGAAGACTAAAGGCAGAAGGCTGAAGGTAGAAGACGCAAGACGGAAGACTGAAGGCGGAAGACGCAAGACGGAAGACTGAAGGCTGAAGACGCAAGATGCAAGACGGAAGACAGAAGGTTGAAGACGCAAGACGGACGATTGAAGGCGGAAGACGCAAGACGGAAGACTGAAGGCGGAAGACACAAGACGGAAGACGGAAAGCGGAAGACGCAAGACGGAAGACAGAAGGCGGAAGACGCAAGACGGAAGACAGAAGGCGGAAGACGCAAGACGGAAGACAGAAGGCGGAAGACGCAAGACGGAAGACAGAAGGCGGAAGACGCAAGACGCAAGACGGAAGACTGAAGGCGGAAGACGCAAGACGAAAGACTGAAGGCGGAAGACTGAAGGCAGAAGACTAAAGGCAGAAGACGCAAGATGGAAGACTGAAGGCGGAAGACGCAAGACGGAAGATTGAAGGCCGGAGACTAAAGGCAGAAGACTGAAGGTAGAAGACGCAAGACGGAAGACTAAAAGCGGAAGACGCAAGGCGTAAGATGGAAAACGGAAGACTGAAGGCGGAAGATGCAAGACTCAAGATGCAAGACGGAAGACGGAAGACTGAAGGCGGAAGATGCAAGATGCAAGACGGAAGACTGAAGGCGGAAGATGCAAGACGCAAGATGCAAGACGGAAGACTGAAGGCGGAAGACGCAAGACGAAAAACTGAAGGCGGATGACGCAAGACGGAAGACGGAAAACGCAAGACAGAAGACTGAAGGCAGAAGACGCAAGACGGAAGACTGAAGGTGGAAGGCGGAAGACGCAAGAGGGAATATGGAAGACGGAAGACTGCAGGCGGAAGCTCTCTCTCTCCCTCTCTCTCTCTCTCCCTTTCTCTCTCTCTCTAGCCCTCTCTCTCTCTCTCTCTCCCTCTATCCCTCTCCCTCCTTCTCTCTCCCTCTGCCTCTCTCTCTCTGTCTCTCTAATCTCTCTCTCTCTCCCTCTCTCTCTCTCTCTCTCCCTTCCTCTCTCTCTCTCTCTTCCTCTCTCTCTCTATCCCTCTCTCTCTCTCTCCCGCTCTCTCTCTCTCCCGCTCTCTCTCTCCCTCTCTTTCTCTCTCTCTCTCTCTCCCTCTCTCTCTCCCTCCCTCCCTCTCTCATCCTCCCTCTCTCTCTCCCTCTCTGCCTCCCTCTCTCCCTCTCTCTCTCTCCCGGAAGGCGGAAGACGCAAGACAGAAGGCGGAAAACGGAAGACGCAAGCTTCAAGACAGAAGACGCAGCATGCCAGACGGAAGACGCAAGGCGGAATGCAGAAGACGGAAGACGGAAGGCGGAAAACATAAGGCGGAAGATGCAAGACGAAAGATGGAGGACGCAAGGTGGAAGGCGGAAGACGCAAGATGGAAGGTGGAAAACGGAATGCGGAATATGGAAGGCGCAAGATGCCACATGGAAGACGGAAGATGAAAAACAGAGAACAGAAGGCCGAAAACGGAAGTCGGAAGACACGAGACGGAAGGCGGAAGACGCAAGATGGCAGGCGCAAGACGGAAGACGCAAGATGGAAGACGGAAGGCGTTAAATGGAAGGCGGAAGTCGCAAGATGCAAGACGGAAGACGCAAGACAGAAAACGGAAGACGGAAAACGGAAGTCGGAAGACGCAAGACGGAAGACGCAAGATGGAAGGTGGAAGACGCAAGGCGGAAGACGGAAGACGCAAGACGGAAGGTGGAAGACGGAAGACGGAATACGCAAGATGGACGACGAAAGACGCAAGACAGAAGACTAAAGGCGGAAGACGCAAGACGGAAGACGCAAGACGGAAGACGCAAGAGGCAAGACAGAAGACGCAAGACGGAAGACTGAAGGCGTAAGACGCAAGACGGAACACTAAAGGAAGAAGACGCAAGACGGAAGACTGAAGGCAGAAGACGCAAGTCGGAAGATGAAAGACAGAAGACTGAAGGCGGAAGACGCAAGACTGAAGGCGGAAGACAGAAGACGCAAGATTGAAGGCCGAAGACGCAAGACGCAAGACGCAAGACGCAAGACGCAAGACGCAAGACGGAAGACGGAAGACTGAAGGCGGAAGACGCAAGACGGAAAACGCAAGATGGAAGACTAAAGGAAGAAGACGCAAGACGGAAGACGGAAGAATGAAGGCAGAAGACGCAAGTCGGAAGACGCAAGACAGAAGACGGAAGACGGAAGACTGAAGGCGGAAGACGCAAGACTGAAGGCGGAAGACGGAAGACGCAAGACTGAAAGCCGAAGATGCAAGACGGAAGACAGAAGACTGAAGGCGGAAGACGCAAGACGGAAGACAAAAGACAGAAGATGGAAGACTGAAGGCGGAAGACGCAAGACACAAGGTGGAAGACAGAAGACTGAAGGCGGAAGACGCAAGATGGAAGACTGAAGGCGGAAGACGCAAGACGGAAGACAAAAGACAGAAGATGGAAGACTGAAGGCGGAAGACGCAAGACGGAAGACTGAAGGCGGAAGACGCAAGACGAAAGACTGAAGGCGGAAGACTGAAGGCGGAAGACTGAAGGCAGAAGACTAAGGGCAGAAGACACAAGACGGAAGACTGAAGGCGGAAGACGCAAGACGGAAGATTGAAGGATGGAAGACTAAAGGCAGAAGACTGAAGGTAGAAGACGCAAGACGGAAGACTGAAGGCGGAAGACGCAAGACGGAAGACTGAAGGCGGAAGACTGAAGGCGGAAGACTGAAGGCAGAAGACTGAAGGCAGAAGACGCAAGACGGAAGACTGAAGGCGGAAGACGCAAGACGAAAGACTGAAGGCGGAAGATGCAAGATGCAATACGGAAAACGGAAGACTGAAGGCGGAAGATGCAAGACTCAAGATGCAAGACGGAAGACTGAAGGCGGAAGACGCAAGATACCAGACGGAAGACGGAAGACTGAAGGCGGAAGATGCAAGACGCAAGATGCAAGATGGAAGACTGAAGGCGGAAGTCGCAAGACGGAAGACTGAAGGCGGAAGGCGCAAGATGGAAGACTGAAGGCGGAAGTCGCAAGACGGAAGACAAAAGACAGAAGATGGAAGACTGAAGGCGGAAGACGCAAGACGCAAGACGGAAGACTGAAGGCAGAAGACGCAAGACGAAAGAGTGAAGGCGGAAGACTGAAGGCAGAAGACTAAAGGCAGAAGACGCAAGTCGGAAGACTGAAGGCGGAAGACGCAAGACGGAAGACTGAAGGCGGAAGACTTAAGGCAGAAGACGCAAGGCAGAAGACGCAAGACGGAAGACGCAAGACAGAAGACTGAAGGCGGAAGACGCAAGACGGAAGACTGAAGGCGGAAGACGCAAGACTGAAGGCGGAAGACTGAAGGCGGAAGACTGAAGGCAGAAGACTAAAGGCAGAAGACGCAAGACGGAAGACTGAAGGCGGAAGACGCAAGACTGAAGGCGGAAGACTGAAGGCGGAAGACTGAAGGCAGAAGACTAAAGGCAGAAGACGCAAGACGGAAGACTGAAGGCGGAAGACGCAAGACGGAAGACTGAAGGCGGAAGACTGAAGGCAGAAGACTAAAGGCAGAAGACGCAAGTCGGAAGACTGAAGGCGGAAGACGCAAGACGGAAGACTGAAGGCGGAAGACTTAAGGCAGAAGACTTAAGGCAGAAGACTGAAGGCAGAAGACGCAAGGCAGAAGACGCAAGACGGAAGACTGAAGGCGGAAGAAGCAAGACAGAAGACTGAAGGCGGAAGACTAAAGGCAGAAGACTGAAGTCAGAAGACGCAAGACGGAAGACTGAAGGCGGAAGACTGAAGGCGGAAGACTGAAGGCAGAAGACTAAGGGCAGAAGACACAAGACGGAAGACTGAAGGCGGAAGACGCAAGACGGAAGATTGAAGGATGGAAGACTAAAGGCAGAAGACTGAAGGCAGAAGACTGAAGGCAGAAGACGCAAGACGGAAGACTGAAGGCGGAAGATGAAAGACAGAAGACTGAAGGCGGAAGACGCAAGACTGAAGGCGGAAGACAGAAGACGCAAGATTGAAGGCCGAAGACGCAAGACGCAAGACGCAAGACGGAAGACGGAAGACGGAAGACTGAAGGCGGAAGACGCAAGACGGAAAACGCAAGATGGAAGACTAAAGGAAGAAGACGCAAGACGGAAGACGGAAGAATGAAGGCAGAAGACGCAAGTCGGAAGACGCAAGACAGAAGACGGAAGACGGAAGACTGAAGGCGGAAGACGCAAGACTGAAGGCGGAAGACGGAAGACGCAAGACTGAAAGCCGAAGATGCAAGACGGAAGACAGAAGACTGAAGGCGGAAGACGCAAGACGGAAGACAAAAGACAGAAGATGGAAGACTGAAGGCGGAAGACGCAAGACACAAGGTGGAAGACAGAAGACTGAAGGCGGAAGACGCAAGATGGAAGACTGAAGGCGGAAGACGCAAGACGGAAGACAAAAGACAGAAGATGGAAGACTGAAGGCGGAAGACGCAAGACGGAAGACTGAAGGCGGAAGACGCAAGACGAAAGACTGAAGGCGGAAGACTGAAGGCGGAAGACTGAAGGCAGAAGACTAAGGGCAGAAGACACAAGACGGAAGACTGAAGGCGGAAGACGCAAGACGGAAGATTGAAGGATGGAAGACTAAAGGCAGAAGACTGAAGGTAGAAGACGCAAGACGGAAGACTGAAGGCGGAAGACGCAAGACGGAAGACTGAAGGCGGAAGACTGAAGGCGGAAGACTGAAGGCAGAAGACTGAAGGCAGAAGACGCAAGACGGAAGACTGAAGGCGGAAGACGCAAGACGAAAGACTGAAGGCGGAAGATGCAAGATGCAATACGGAAAACGGAAGACTGAAGGCGGAAGATGCAAGACTCAAGATGCAAGACGGAAGACTGAAGGCGGAAGACGCAAGATACCAGACGGAAGACGGAAGACTGAAGGCGGAAGATGCAAGACGCAAGATGCAAGATGGAAGACTGAAGGCGGAAGTCGCAAGACGGAAGACTGAAGGCGGAAGGCGCAAGATGGAAGACTGAAGGCGGAAGTCGCAAGACGGAAGACAAAAGACAGAAGATGGAAGACTGAAGGCGGAAGACGCAAGACGCAAGACGGAAGACTGAAGGCAGAAGACGCAAGACGGAAGAGTGAAGGCGGAAGACTGAAGGCAGAAGACTAAAGGCAGAAGACGCAAGTCGGAAGACTGAAGGCGGAAGACGCAAGACGGAAGACTGAAGGCGGAAGACTTAAGGCAGAAGACGCAAGGCAGAAGACGCAAGACGGAAGACGCAAGACAGAAGACTGAAGGCGGAAGACGCAAGACGGAAGACTGAAGGCGGAAGACTGAAGGCAGAAGACTAAAGGCAGAAGACGCAAGACGGAAGACTGAAGGCGGAAGACGCAAGACTGAAGGCGGAAGACTGAAGGCGGAAGACTGAAGGCAGAAGACTAAAGGCAGAAGACGCAAGACGGAAGACTGAAGGCGGAAGACTGAAGGCAGAAGACTAAAGGCAGAAGACGCAAGACGGAAGACTGAAGGCGGAAGACGCAAGACTGAAGGCGGAAGACTGAAGGCGGAAGACTGAAGGCAGAAGACTAAAGGCAGAAGACGCAAGACGGAAGACTGAAGGCGGAAGACGCAAGACGGAAGACTGAAGGCGGAAGACTGAAGGCAGAAGACTAAAGGCAGAAGACGCAAGTCAGAAGACTGAAGGCGGAAGACGCAAGACGGAAGACTGAAGGCGGAAGACTTAAGGCAGAAGACTTAAGGCAGAAGACTGAAGGCAGAAGACGCAAGGCAGAAGACGCAAGACGGAAGACTGAAGGCGGAAGAAGCAAGACAGAAGACTGAAGGCGGAAGACTAAAGGCAGAAGACTGAAGTCAGAAGACGCAAGACGGAAGACTGAAGGCGGAAGACTGAAGGCGGAAGACTGAAGGCAGAAGACTAAGGGCAGAAGACACAAGACGGAAGACTGAAGGCGGAAGACGCAAGACGGAAGATTGAAGGATGGAAGACTAAAGGCAGAAGACTGAAGGCAGAAGACTGAAGGCAGAAGACGCAAGACGGAAGACTGAAGGCGGAAGACGCAAGACGAAAGACTGAAGGCGGAAGATGCAAGATGCAATACGGAAAACGGAAGACTGAAGGCGGAAGATGCAAGACTCAAGATGCAAGACGGAAGACTGAAGGCGGAAGACGCAAGATACAAGACGGAAGACGGAAGACTGAAGGCGGAAGATGCAAGACGCAAGATGCAAGATGGAAGACTGAAGGCGGAAGTCGCAAGACGGAAGACTGAAGGCGGAAGGCGCAAGATGGAAGACTGAAGGCGGAAGTCGCAAGACGGAAGACTAAAGGCGGATGACGCAAGACGGAAGACGGAAGACTGAAGGCAGAAGACGCAAGACGGAAGAGTGAAGGCGGAAGACTGAAGGCAGAAGACTGAAGGCAGAAGACGCAAGACGGAAGACTGAAGGCGGAAGACGCAAGACGGAAGACTGGAGACGCAAGACGCAAGATGCAAGACGCAAGACGGAAGACAGAAGGTTGAAGACGCAAGACGGACGACTGAAGGCGTAAGACGCAAGACGGAAGACTGAAGGCGGAAGACAGAAGACGGAAGACGGAAAGCGGAAGATGCAAGACGGAAGACAGAAGGCGGAAGATGCAAGACGGAAGACAGAAGGCGGAAGATGCAAGACGGAAGACAGAAGGTGGAAGACGCAAGACGGAAGACTGAAGGCGGAAGACGCAAGACGAAAGATTGAAGGTGGAAGACTAAAGGCAGAAGGCTGAAGGTAGAAGATGCAAGACGGAAGACTGAAGGCGGAAGACGCAAGACGGAAGACTGAAGGCTGAAGACGCAAGATGCAAGACGGAAGACAGAAGGTTGAAGACGCAAGACGGACGACTGAAGGCGGAAGACGCAAGACGGAAGACTGAAGGCGGAAGACACAAGACGGAAGACGGAAAGCGGAAGACGCAAGACGGAAGACAGAAGGCGGAAGACGCAAGACGGAAGACAGAAGGCGGAAGACACAAGACGGAAGACTGAAGGCGGAAGACACAAAACGGAAGAGTGAAGGCGGAAGACTGAAGGCAGAAGACTGAAGGCTGAAGACGCAAGATGCAAGACGCAAGACGGAAGACAGAAGGCGGAAGACGGAAGACGGAAAGCGGAAGACTGAAGGCGGAAGACTAAAGGCAGAAGACTGAAGTCAGAAGACGCAAGACGGAAGACTGAAGGCGGAAGACGCAAGACGAAAGACTGAAGGCGGAAGACTGAAGGCGGAAGACTGAAGGCAGAAGACTAAGGGCAGAAGACACAAGACGGAAGACTGAAGGCGGAAGACGCAAGACGGAAGATTGAAGGATGGAAGACTAAAGGCAGAAGACTGAAGGTAGAAGACGCAAGACGGAAGACTGAAGGCGGAAGACGCAAGACAGAAGACTGAAGGCGGAAGACTGAAGGCGGAAGACTGAAGGCAGAAGACTGAAGGCAGAAGACGCAAGACGGAAGACTGAAGGCGGAAGACGCAAGACGAAAGACTGAAGGCGGAAGATGCAAGATGCAATACGGAAAACGGAAGACTGAAGGCGGAAGATGCAAGACTCAAGATGCAAGACGGAAGACTGAAGGCGGAGGACGCAAGATACAAGACGGAAGACTGAAGGCGGAAGATGCAAGACGCAAGATGCAAGATGGAAGACTGAAGGCGGAAGTGGCAGGACGGAAGACTGAAGGCGGAAGGCGCAAGATGGAAGACTGAAGGCGGAAGTCGCAAGACGGAAGACTAAAGGCGGATGACGCAAGACGGAAGACGGAAGACTGAAGGCAGAAGATGCAAGACGGAAGAGTGAAGGCGGAAGACTGAAGGCAGAAGACTAAAGGCAGAAGACGCAAGTCGGAAGACTGAAGGCGGAAGACGCAAGACGGAAGACTGAAGGCGGAAGACTGAAGGCAGAAGACTAAAGGCAGAAGACGCAAGACGGAAGACTGAGGGCGGAAGACGCAAGACTGAAGGCGGAAGACTGAAGGCGGAAGACTGAAGGCAGAAGACTAAAGGCAGAAGACGCAAGATGGAAGACTGAAGGCGGAAGACGCAAGACGGAAGACTGAAGGCGGAAGACTGAAGGCAGAAGACTTAAGGCAGAAGACTGAAGGCAGAAGACGCAAGGCAGAAGACGCAAGACGGAAGACTGAAGGCGGAAGACGCAAGACGAAAGACTGAAGGCGGAAGACTAAAGGCAGAAGACTGAAGGCAGAAGACTAAGGGCAGAAGACACAAGACGGAAGACTGAAGGCGGAAGACGCAAGACGGAAGATTGAAGGATGGAAGACTAAAGGCAGAAGACTGAAGGTAGAAGACGCAAGACGGAAGACTGAAGGCGGAAGACGCAAGACGGAAGACTGAAGGCGGAAGACTGAAGGCGGAAGACTGAAGGCAGAAGACTGAAGGCGGAAGACGCAAGACGGAAGACTGAAGGCGGAAGACTGAAGGCGGAAGACTGAAGGCAGAAGACTGAAGGCAGAAGACGCAAGACGGAAGACTGAAGGCGGAAGACGCAAGACGAAAGACTGAAGGCGGAAGATGCAAGATGCAATATGGAAAACGGAAGACTGAAGGCGGAAGATGCAAGACTCAAGATGCAAGACGGAAGACTGAAGGCGGAAGACGCAAGATACAAGACGGAAGACGGAAGACTGAAGGCGGAAGATGCAAGACGCAAGATGCAAGATGGAAGACTGAAGGCGGAAGTCGCAAGACGGAAGACTGAAGGCGGAAGGCGCAAGATGGAAGACTGAAGGCGGAAGTCGCAAGACGGAAGACAAAAGACAGAAGATGGAAGACTGAAGGCGGAAGACGCAAGACGGAAGACTGAAGGCAGAAGACGCAAGACGGAAGAGTGAAGGCGGAAGACTGAAGGCAGAAGACTAAAGGCAGAAGACGCAAGTCGGAAGACTGAAGGCGGAAGACGCAAGACGGAAGACTGAAGGCGGAAGACTTAAGGCAGAAGACGCAAGGCAGAAGACGCAAGACGGAAGACGCAAGACGGAAGACTGAAGGCGGAAGACGCAAGACGGAAGACTGAAGGCGGAAGACTGAAGGCAGAAGACTAAAGGCAGAAGACGCAAGACGGAAGACTGAAGGCGGAAGACGCAAGACTGAAGGCGGAAGACTGAAGGCGGAAGACTGAAGGCAGAAGACTAAAGGCAGAAGACGCAAGACGGAAGACTGAAGGCGGAAGACGCAAGACGGAAGACTGAAGGCGGAAGACTGAAGGCAGAAGACTAAAGGCAGAAGACGCAAGTCGGAAGACTGAAGGCGGAAGACGCAAGACGGAAGACTGAAGGCGGAAGACTTAAGGCAGAAGACTTAAGGCAGAAGACTGAAGGCAGAAGACGCAAGGCAGAAGACGCAAGACGGAAGACTGAAGGCGGAAGAAGCAAGACAGAAGACTGAAGGCGGAAGACTAAAGGCAGAAGACTGAAGTCAGAAGACGCAAGACGGAAGACTGAAGGCGGAAGACTGAAGGCGGAAGACTGAAGGCAGAAGACTAAGGGCAGAAGACACAAGACGGAAGACTGAAGGCGGAAGACGCAAGACGGAAGATTGAAGGATGGAAGACTAAAGGCAGAAGACTGAAGGCAGAAGACTGAAGGCAGAAGACGCAAGACGGAAGACTGAAGGCGGAAGACGCAAGACGAAAGACTGAAGGCGGAAGATGCAAGATGCAATACGGAAAACGGAAGACTGAAGGCGGAAGATGCAAGACTCAAGATGCAAGACGGAAGACGGAAGACTGAAGGCGGAAGACGCAAGATACAAGACGGAAGACGGAAGACTGAAGGCGGAAGATGCAAGACGCAAGATGCAAGATGGAAGACTGAAGGCGGAAGTCGCAAGACGGAAGACTGAAGGCGGAAGGCGCAAGATGGAAGACTGAAGGCGGAAGTCGCAAGACGGAAGACTAAAGGCGGATGACGCAAGACGGAAGACGGAAGACTGAAGGCAGAAGACGCAAGACGGAAGAGTGAAGGCGGAAGACTGAAGGCAGAAGACTGAAGGCAGAAGACGCAAGACGGAAGACTGAAGGCGGAAGACGCAAGACGGAAGACTGGAGACGCAAGACGCAAGATGCAAGACGCAAGACGGAAGACAGAAGGTTGAAGACGCAAGACGGATGACTGAAGGCGTAAGACGCAAGACGGAAGACTGAAGGCGGAAGACACAAGACGGAAGACGGAAAGCGGAAGATGCAAGACGGAAGACAGAAGGCGGAAGATGCAAGACGGAAGACAGAAGGTGGAAGACGCAAGACGGAAGACTGAAGGCGGAAGACGCAAGACGAAAGATTGAAGGTGGAAGACTAAAGGCAGAAGGCTGAAGGTAGAAGATGCAAGACGGAAGACTGAAGGCGGAAGACGCAAGACGGAAGACTGAAGGCTGAAGACGCAAGATGCAAGACGGAAGACAGAAGGTTGAAGACGCAAGACGGACGACTGAAGGCGGAAGACGCAAGACGGAAGACTGAAGGCGGAAGACACAAGACGGAAGACGGAAAGCGGAAGACGCAAGACGGAAGACAGAAGGCGGAAGACGCAAGACGGAAGACAGAAGGCGGAAGACACAAGACGGAAGACTGAAGGCGGAAGACACAAAACGGAAGAGTGAAGGCGGAAGACTGAAGGCAGAAGACTGAAGGCTGAAGACGCAAGATGCAAGACGCAAGACGGAAGACAGAAGGTTGAAGACGCAAGACGGACGACTGAAGGCGTAAGACGCAAGACGGAAGACTGAAGGCGGAAGACGCAAGATGGAAGACGGAAAGCGGAAGACTGAAGGCGGAAGACTAAAGGCAGAAGACTGAAGTCAGAAGACGCAAGACGGAAGACTGAAGGCGGAAGACGCAAGATGAAAGACTGAAGGCGGAAGACTGAAGGCGGAAGACTGAAGGCAGAAGACTAAGGGCAGAAGACACAAGACGGAAGACTGAAGGCGGAAGACGCAAGACGGAAGATTGAAGGATGGAAGACTAAAGGCAGAAGACTGAAGGTAGAAGACGCAAGACGGAAGACTGAAGGCGGAAGACGGAAGACAGAAGACTGAAGGCGGAAGACTGAAGGCGGAAGACTGAAGGCAGAAGACTGAAGGCAGAAGACGCAAGATGGAAGACTGAAGGCGGAAGACGCAAGACGAAAGACTGAAGGCGGAAGATGCAAGATGCAATACGGAAAACGGAAGACTGAAGGCGGAAGATGCAAGACTCAAGATGCAAGACGGAAGACTGAAGGCGGAGGACGCAAGATACAAGACGGAAGACGGAAGACTGAAGGCGGAAGATGCAAGACGCAAGATGCAAGATGGAAGACTGAAGGCGGAAGTGGCAGGACGGAAGACTGAAGGCGGAAGGCGCAAGATGGAAGACTGAAGGCGGAAGTCGCAAGACGGAAGACTAAAGGCGGATGACGCAAGACGGAAGACAGAAGACTGAAGGCAGAAGACGCAAGACGGAAGAGTGAAGGCGGAAGACTGAAGGCAGAAGACTAAAGGCAGAAGACGCAAGTCGGAAGACTGAAGGCGGAAGACGCAAGACGGAAGACTGAAGGCGGAAGACTGAAGGCAGAAGACTAAAGGCAGAAGACGCAAGACGGAAGACTGAGGGCGGAAGACGCAAGACTGAAGGCGGAAGACTGAAGGCGGAAGACTGAAGGCAGAAGACTAAAGGCAGAAGACGCAAGACGGAAGACTGAAGGCGGAAGACGCAAGACGGAAGACTGAAGGCGGAAGACTGAAGGCAGAAGACTTAAGGCAGAAGACTGAAGGCAGAAGACGCAAGGCAGAAGACGCAAGACGGAAGACTGAAGGCGGAAGACGCAAGACGGAAGACTGAAGGCGGAAGACTAAAGGCAGAAGACTGAAGTCAGAAGACGCAAGACGGAAGACTGAAGGCGGAAGACGCAAGACGAAAGACTGAAGGCGGAAGACTGAAGGCGGAAGACTGAAGGCAGAAGACTAAGGGCAGAAGACACAAGACGGAAGACTGAAGGCGGAAGACGCAAGACGGAAGATTGAAGGATGGAAGACTAAAGGCAGAAGACTGAAGGTGGAAGACGCAAGACGGAAGACTGAAGGCGGAAGACGCAAGACGGAAGACTGAAGGCGGAAGACTGAAGGCGGAAGACTGAAGGCAGAAGACTGAAGGCGGAAGACGCAAGACGGAAGACTGAAGGCGGAAGACTGAAGGCGGAAGACTGAAGGCAGAAGACTGAAGGCAGAAGACGCAAGACGGAAGACTGAAGGCGGAAGACGCAAGACGGAAGACTGAAGGCGGAAGACTGAAGGCGGAAGACTGAAGGCAGAAGACTGAAGGCGGAAGACGCAAGACGGAAGACTGAAGGCGGAAGACTGAAGGCGGAAGACTGAAGGCAGAAGACTGAAGGCAGAAGACGCAAGACGGAAGACTGAAGGCGGAAGACGCAAGACGAAAGACTGAAGGCGGAAGATGCAAGATGCAATACGGAAAACGGAAGACTGAAGGTGGAAGATGCAAGACTCAAGATGCAAGACGGAAGACTGAAGGCGGAAGACGCAAAATACAAGACGGAAGACGGAAGACTGAAGGCGGAAGATGCAAAACGCAAGATGGAAGACTGAAGGCGGAAGTCGCAAGACGGAAGACTGAAGGCGGAAGGCGCAAGATGGAAGACTGAAGGCGGAATTAGCAAGACGGAAGACAAAAGACAGAAGATGGAAGACTGAAGGCGGAAGACGCAAGACGCAAGACGGAAGACTGAAGGCAGAAGACGCAAGACGGAAGAGTGAAGGCGGAAGACTGAAGGCAGAAGACTAAAGGCAGAACACGCAAGTCGGAAGACTGAAGGCGGAAGACGCAAGACGGAAGACTGAAGGCGGAAGACTTAAGGCAGAAGACGCAAGGCAGAAGACGCAAGACGGAAGACGCAAGACGGAAGACTGAAGGCGGAAGACGCAAGACGGAAGACTGAAGGCGGAAGACTGAAGGCAGAAGACTGAAGGTAGAAGACGCAAGACGGAAGACTGAAGGCGGAAGACGCAAGACGGAAGACTGAAGGCGGAAGACTGAAGGCGGAAGACTGAAGGCAGAAGACTGAAGGCGGAAGACGCAAGACGGAAGACTGAAGGCGGAAGACTGAAGGCGGAAGACTGAAGGCAGAAGACTGAAGGCAGAAGACGCAAGACGGAAGACTGAAGGCGGAAGACGCAAGACGAAAGACTGAAGGCGGAAGATGCAAGATGCAATACGGAAAACGGAAGACTGAAGGCGGAAGATGCAAGACTCAAGATGCAAGACGGAAGACTGAAGGCGGAAGACGCAAGATACAAGACGGAAGACGGAAGACTGAAGGCGGAAGATGCAAGACGCAAGATGCAAGATGGAAGACTGAAGGCGGAAGTCGCAAGACGGAAGACTGAAGGCGGAAGGCGCAAGATGGAAGACTGAAGGCGGAAGTCGCAAGACGGAAGACAAAAGACAGAAGATGGAAGACTGAAGGCGGAAGACGCAAGACGCAAGACGGAAGACTGAAGGCAGAAGACGCAAGACGGAAGAGTGAAGGCGGAAGACTGAAGGCAGAAGACTAAAGGCAGAAGACGCAAGTCGGAAGACTGAAGGCGGAAGACGCAAGACGGAAGACTGAAGGCGGAAGACTTAAGGCAGAAGACGCAAGGCAGAAGACGCAAGACGGAAGACGCAAGACGGAAGACTGAAGGCGGAAGACGCAAGACGGAAGACTGAAGGCGGAAGACTGAAGGCAGAAGACTAAAGGCAGAAGACGCAAGACGGAAGACTGAAGGCGGAAGACGCAAGACTGAAGGCGGAAGACTGAAGGCGGAAGACTGAAGGCAGAAGACTAAAGGCAGAAGACGCAAGACGGAAGACTGAAGGCGGAAGACGCAAGACGGAAGACTGAAGGTGGAAGACTGAAGGCAGAAGACTAAAGGCAGAAGACGCAAGTCGGAAGACTGAAGGCGGAAGACGCAAGACGGAAGACTGAAGGCGGAAGACTTAAGGCAGAAGACTTAAGGCAGAAGACTGAAGGCAGAAGACGCAAGGCAGAAGACGCAAGACGGAAGACTGAAGGCGGAAGAAGCAAGACAGAAGACTGAAGGCGGAAGACTAAAGGCAGAAGACTGAAGTCAGAAGACGCAAGACGGAAGACTGAAGGCGGAAGACTGAAGGCGGAAGACTGAAGGCAGAAGACTAAGGGCAGAAGACACAAGACGGAAGACTGAAGGCGGAAGATGCAAGACGCAAGATGCAAGATGGAAGACTGAAGGCGGAAGTCGCAAGACGGAAGACTGAAGGCGGAAGGCGCAAGATGGAAGACTGAAGGCGGAAGTCGCAAGACGGAAGACTAAAGGCGGATGACGCAAGACGGAAGACGGAAGACTGAAGGCAGAAGACGCAAGACGGAAGAGTGAAGGCGGAAGACTGAAGGCAGAAGACTGAAGGCAGAAGACGCAAGACGGAAGACTGAAGGCGGAAGACGCAAGACGGAAGACTGGAGACGCAAGACGCAAGATGCAAGACGCAAGACGGAAGACAGAAGGTTGAAGACGCAAGACGGACGACTGAAGGCGTAAGACGCAAGACGGAAGACTGAAGGCGGAAGACACAAGACGGAAGACGGAAAGCGGAAGATGCAAGACGGAAGACAGAAGGCGGAAGATGCAAGACGGAAGACAGAAGGTGGAAGACGCAAGACGGAAGACTGAAGGCGGAAGACGCAAGACGAAAGATTGAAGGTGGAAGACTAAAGGCAGAAGGCTGAAGGTAGAAGATGCAAGACGGAAGACTGAAGGCGGAAGACGCAAGACGGAAGACTGAAGGCTGAAGACGCAAGATGCAAGACGGAAGACAGAAGGTTGAAGACGCAAGACGGACGACTGAAGGCGGAAGATGCAAGACGGAAGACTGAAGGCGGAAGACACAAGACGGAAGACGGAAAGCGGAAGACGCAAGACGGAAGACAGAAGGCGGAAGACGCAAGACGGAAGACAGAAGGCGGAAGACACAAGACGGAAGACTGAAGGCGGAAGACACAAAACGGAAGAGTGAAGGCGGAAGACTGAAGGCAGAAGACTAAAGGCTGAAGACGCAAGATGCAAGACGCAACACGGAAGACAGAAGGTTGAAGACGCAAGACGGACGACTGAAGGCGTAAGACGCAAGACGGAAGACTGAAGGCGGAAGACGCAAGACGGAAGACGGAAAGCGGAAGACTGAAGGCGGAAGACTAAAGGCAGAAGACTGAAGTCAGAAGACGCAAGACGGAAGACTGAAGGCGGAAGACGCAAGACGAAAGACTGAAGGCGGAAGACTGAAGGCGGAAGACTGAAGGCAGAAGACTAAGGGCAGAAGACACAAGACGGAAGACTGAAGGCGGAAGACGCAAGACGGAAGATTGAAGGATGGAAGACTAAAGGCAGAAGACTGAAGGTAGAAGACGCAAGACGGAAGACTGAAGGCGGAAGACGCAAGACAGAAGACTGAAGGCGGAAGACTGAAGGCGGAAGACTGAAGGCGGAAGACTGAAGGCAGAAGACTGAAGGCAGAAGACGCAAGACGGAAGACTGAAGGCGGAAGACGCAAGACGAAAGACTGAAGGCGGAAGATGCAAGATGCAATACGGAAAACGGAAGACTGAAGGCGGAAGATGCAAGACTCAAGATGCAAGACGGAAGACTGAAGGCGGAGGACGCAAGATACAAGACGGAAGACGGAAGACTGAAGGCGGAAGATGCAAGACGCAAGATGCAAGATGGAAGACTGAAGGCGGAAGTGGCAGGACGGAAGACTGAAGGCGGAAGGCGCAAGATGGAAGACTGAAGGCGGAAGTCGCAAGACGGAAGACTAAAGGCGGATGACGCAAGACGGAAGACTGAAGGCAGAAGACGCAAGACGGAAGAGTGAAGGCGGAAGACTGAAGACAGAAGACTAAAGGCAGAAGACGCAAGTCGGAAGACTGAAGGCGGAAGACGCAAGACGGAAGACTGAAGGCGGAAGACTGAAGGCAGAAGACTAAAGGCAGAAGACGCAAGACGGAAGACTGAGGGCGGAAGACGCAAGACTGAAGGCGGAAGACTGAAGGCAGAAGACTGAAGGCAGAAGACGCAAGGCAGAAGACGCAAGACGGAAGACGCAAGACGGAAGACTGAAGGCGGAAGACGCAAGACGGAAGACTGAAGGCGGAAGACTAAAGGCAGAAGACTGAAGTCAGAAGACGCAAGACGGAAGACTGAAGGCGGAAGACGCAAGACGAAAGACTGAAGGCGGAAGACTGAAGGCGGAAGACTGAAGGCAGAAGACTAAGGGCAGAAGACACAAGACGGAAGACTGAAGGCGGAAGACGCAAGACGGAAGATTGAAGGATGGAAGACTAAAGGCAGAAGACTGAAGGTAGAAGACGCAAGACGGAAGACTGAAGGCGGAAGACGCAAGACGGAAGACTGAAGGCGGAAGACTGAAGGCGGAAGACTGAAGGCAGAAGACTGAAGGCAGAAGACGCAAGACGGAAGACTGAAGGCGGAAGACGCAAGACGAAAGACTGAAGGCGGAAGATGCAAGATACAAGACGGAAGACGGAAGACTGAAGGCGGAAGATGCAAGACGCAAGATGCAAGATGGAAGACTGAAGGCGGAAGTCGCAAGACGGAAGACTGAAGGCGGAAGGCGCAAGATGGAAGACTGAAGGCGGAAGTCGCAAGACGGAAGACTAAAGGCGGATGACGCAAGACGGAAGACGGAAGACTGAAGGCAGAAGACGCAAGACGGAAGAGTGAAGGCGGAAGACTGAAGGCAGAAGACTGAAGGCAGAAGACGCAAGACGGAAGACTGAAGGCGGAAGACGCAAGACGGAAGACTGGAGACGCAAGACGCAAGATGCAAGACGCAAGACGGAAGACAGAAGGTTGAAGACGCAAGACGGACGACTGAAGGCGTAAGACGCAAGACGGAAGACTGAAGGCGGAAGACACAAGACGGAAGACGGAAAGCGGAAGATGCAAGACGGAAGACAGAAGGCGGAAGATGCAAGACGGAAGACAGAAGGTGGAAGACGCAAGACGGAAGACTGAAGGCGGAAGACGCAAGACGAAAGATTGAAGGTGGAAGACTAAAGGCAGAAGGCTGAAGGTAGAAGACGCAAGACGGAAGACTGAAGGCGGAAGACGCAAGACGGAAGACTGAAGGCTGAAGACGCAAGATGCAAGACGGAAGACAGAAGGTTGAAGACGCAAGACGGACGATTGAAAGCGGAAGACGCAAGACGGAAGACTGAAGGCGGAAGACACAAGACGGAAGACGGAAAGCGGAAGACGCAAGACGGAAGACAGAAGGCGGAAGACGCAAGACGGAAGACAGAAGGCGGAAGACGCAAGACGGAAGACAGAAGGCGGAAGACGCAAGACGGAAGACAGAAGGCGGAAGACGCAACACGGAAGACAGAAGGCGGAAGACGCAAGACGGAAGACAGAAGGCGGAAGACGCAAGACGGAAGACTGAAGGCGGAAGACGCAAGACGAAAGACTGAAGGCGGAAGACTGAAGGCAGAAGACTAAAGGCAGAAGACGCAAGATGGAAGACTGAAGGCGGAAGACGCAAGACGGAAGATTGAAGGCCGGAGACTAAAGGCAGAAGACTGAAGGTAGAAGACGCAAGACGGAAGACTAAAAGCGGAAGACGCAAGACGGAAGACGGAAAACGGAAGACTGAAGGCGGAAGATGCAAGACTCAAGATGCAAGACGGAAGACGGAAGACTGAAGGCGGAAGATGCAAGATGCAAGACGGAAGACTGAAGGCGGAAGATGCAAGACGAGAGATGCAAGACGGAAGACTGAAGGCGGAAGACGCAAGACGAAAAACTGAAGACGGATGACGCAAGACGGAAGACGGAAAACGCAAGACAGAAGACTGAAGGCAGAAGACGCAAGACGGAAGACTGAAGGTGGAAGGCGGAAGACGCAAGAGGGAATATGGAAGACGGAAGACTGCAGGCGGAAGCTTTCTCTCTCCCTCTCTCTCTCTCTCCCTTTCTCTCTCTCTCTAGCCCTCTCTCTCTCTCTCTCTCCCTCTATCCCTCTCCCTCCTTCTCTCTCCCTCTGCCTCTCTCTCTCTGTCTCTCTAATCTCTCTCTCTCTCCCTCTCTCTCTCTCTCTCTCTCCCTTCCTCTCTCTCTCTCTCTTCCTCTCTCTCTCTCTCCCTCTCTCTCTCTCTCCCGCTCTCTCTCTCTCCCGCTCTCTCTCTCCCTCTCTTTCTCTCTCTCTCTCTCTCTATCTCTGTCCCTCTCTCTCTCCCTCCCTCCCTCTCTCATCCTCCCTCTCTCTCTCCCTCTCTGCCTCCCTCTCTCCCTCTCTCTCTCTCCCGGAAGGCGGAAGACGCAAGACAGAAGGCGGAAAACGGAAGACGCAAGCTTCAAGACAGAAGACGCAGCATGCCAGACGGAAGACGCAAGGCGGAATGCAGAAGACGGAAGACGGAAGGCGGAAAACATAAGGCGGAAGATGCAAGACGAAAGATGGAGGACGCAAGGTGGAAGGCGGAAGACGCAAGACGGAAGGCGGAAAACGGAATGCGGAATATGGAAGGCGCAAGATGCCACATGGAAGACGGAAGATGCAAAACAGAGAACAGAAGGCCGAAAACGGAAGTCGGAAGACACGAGACGGAAGGCGGAAGACGCAAGATGGCAGGCGCAAGACGGAAGACGCAAGATGGAAGACGGAAGGCGTTAAATGGAAGGCGGAAGTCGCAAGATGCAAGACGGAAGACGCAAGACAGAAAACGGAAGACGGAAAACGGAAGTCGAAAGACGCAAGACGGAAGACGCAAGATGGAAGGTGGAAGACGCAAGGCGGAAGACGGAAGACGCAAGACGGAAGGTGGAAGACGGAAGGCGGAAGACGGAATACGCAAGATGGACGACGAAAGACGCAAGACAGAAGACTAAAGGCGGAAGACGCAAGACGGAAGACGCAAGACGGAAGACGCAAGAGGCAAGACAGAAGACGCAAGACGGAAGACTGAAGGCGTAAGACGCAAGACGGAACACTAAAGGAAGAAGACGCAAGACGGAAGACTGAAGGCAGAAGACGCAAGTCGGAAGATGAAAGACAGAAGACTGAAGGCGGAAGACGCAAGACTGAAGGCGGAAGACAGAAGACGCAAGATTGAAGGCCGAAGACGCAAGACGCAAGACGGAAGACGGAAGACGGAAGACTGAAGGCGGAAGACGCAAGACGGAAAACGCAAGATGGAAGACTAAAGGAAGAAGACGCAAGACGGAAGACGGAAGAATGAAGGCAGAAGACGCAAGTCGGAAGACGCAAGACAGAAGACGGAAGACGGAAGACTGAAGGCGGAAGACGCAAGACTGAAGGCGGAAGACGGAAGACGCAAGACTGAAAGCCGAAGATGCAAGACGGAAGACAGAAGACTGAAGGCGGAAGACGCAAGACGGAAGACAAAAGACAGAAGATGGAAGACTGAAGGCGGAAGACGCAAGACACAAGGTGGAAGACAGAAGACTGAAGGCGGAAGACGCAAGATGGAAGACTGAAGGCGGAAGACGCAAGACGGAAGACAAAAGACAGAAGATGGAAGACTGAAGGCGGAAGTCGCAAGACGGAAGACTAAAGGCGGATGACGCAAGACGGAAGACGGAAGACTGAAGGCAGAAGACGCAAGACGGAAGAGTGAAGGCGGAAGACTGAAGGCAGAAGACTGAAGGCAGAAGACGCAAGACGGAAGACTGAAGGCGGAAGACGCAAGACGGAAGACTGGAGACGCAAGACGCAAGATGCAAGACGCAAGACGGAAGACAGAAGGTTGAAGACGCAAGACGGACGACTGAAGGCGTAAGACGCAAGACGGAAGACTGAAGGCGGAAGACACAAGACGGAAGACGGAAAGCGGAAGATGCAAGACGGAAGACAGAAGGCGGAAGATGCAAGACGGAAGACAGAAGGTGGAAGACGCAAGACGGAAGACTGAAGGCGGAAGACGCAAGACGAAAGATTGAAGGTGGAAGACTAAAGGCAGAAGGCTGAAGGTAGAAGACGCAAGACGGAAGACTGAAGGCGGAAGACGCAAGACGGAAGACTGAAGGCTGAAGACGCAAGATGCAAGACGGAAGACAGAAGGTTGAAGACGCAAGACGGACGATTGAAGGCGGAAGACGCAAGACGGAAGACTGAAGGCGGAAGACACAAGACGGAAGACGGAAAGCGCAAGACGGAAGACAGAAGGCGGAAGACGCAAGACGGAAGACAGAAGGCGGAAGACGCAAGACGGAAGACAGAAGGCGGAAGACGCAAGACGGAAGACAGAAGGCGGAAGACGCAAGACGGAAGACTGAAGGCGGAAGACGCAAGACGAAAGACTGAAGGCGGAAGACTGAAGGCAGAAGATTAAAGGCAGAAGACGCAAGATGGAAGACTGAAGGCGGAAGATGCAAGACGGAAGATTGAAGGCCGGAGACTAAAGGCAGAAGACTGAAGGTAGAAGACGCAAGACGGAAGACTAAAAGCGGAAGACGCAAGACGGAAAACGGAAGACTGAAGGCGGAAGATGCAAGACTCAAGATGCAAGACGGAAGACTGAAGGCGGAAGATGCAAGATGCAAGACGGAAGACTGAAGGCGGAAGATGCAAGACGCAAGATGCAAGACGGAAGACTGAAGGCGGAAGACGCAAGACGAAAAACTGAAGGCGGATGATGCAAGACGGAAGACGGAAAACGCAAGACAGAAGACTGAAGGCAGAAGACGCAAGACGGAAGACTGAAGGTGGAAGGCGGAAGACGCAAGAGGGAATATGGAAGACGGAAGACTGCAGGCGGAAGCTCTCTCTCTCCCTTTCTCTCTCTCTCCCTTTCTCTCTCTCTCTAGCCCTCTCTCTCTCTCTCTCTCCCTCTATCCCTCTCCCTCCTTCTCTCTCCCTCTGCCTCTCTCTCTCTGTCTCTCTAATCTCTCTCTCTCTCCCTCTCTCTCTCTCTCTCTCTCTCTCTCCCTTCCTCTCTCTCTCTCTCTCTTCCTCTCTCTCTCTCTCCCTCTCTCTCTCTCTCCCGCTCTCTCTCTCTCCCGCTCTCTCTCTCCCTCTCTTTCTCTCTCTCTCTCTCTCTCTCTCTCTCCCTCTCTCTCTCCCTCCCTCCCTCTCTCATCCTCCCTCTCTCTCTCCCTCTCTGCCTCCCTCTCTCCCTCTCTCTCTCTCCCGGAAGGCGGAAGACGCAAGACAGAAGGCGGAAAACGGAAGACGCAAGCTTCAAGACAGAAGACGCAGCATGCCAGACGGAAGACGCAAGGCGGAATGCAGAAGACGGAAGACGGAAGGCGGAAAACATAAGGCGGAAGATGCAAGACGAAAGATGGAGGACGCAAGGTGGAAGGCGGAAGACGCAAGATGGAAGGCGGAAAACGGAATGCGGAATATGGAAGGCGCAAGATGCCACATGGAAGACGGAAGATGCAAAACAGAGAACAGAAGGCCGAAAACGGAAGTCGGAAGACACGAGACGGAAGGCGGAAGACGCAAGATGGCAGGCGCAAGACGGAAGACGCAAGATGGAAGACGGAAGGCGTTAAATGGAAGGCGGAAGTCGCAAGATGCAAGACGGAAGACGCAAGACAGAAAACGGAAGACGGAAAACGGAAGTCGAAAGACGCAAGACGGAAGACGCAAGATGGAAGGTGGAAGACGCAAGGCGGAAGACGGAAGACGCAAGACGGAAGGTGGAAGACGGAAGGCGGAAGACGGAATACGCAAGATGGACGACGAAAGACGCAAGACAGAAGACTAAAGGCGGAAGACGCAAGACGGAAGACGCAAGACGGAAGACGCAAGAGGCAAGACAGAAGACGCAAGACGGAAGACTGAAGGCGTAAGACGCAGGACGGAACACTAAAGGAAGAAGACGCAAGACGGAAGACTGAAGGC
>NC_090656.1:231330133-231332633 GCF_040937935.1 Hyperolius riggenbachi | reverse complement strand
AAGGCGGAAGACGCAAGACTGAAGGCGGAAGACGGAAGATGCAAGACTGAAGGCCGAAGACGCAAGACAGAAGACTGAAGGCGGAAGACGCAAGACGGAAGACGCAAGACAAAAGAAAGAAGACGGAAGACTGAAGGCGGAAGACGGAAGGCGGAAAACGGAAGGCGGAAGACGCAAGATGCAAGACGGAAGACGCAAGACAGAAAACAGAAGACGGAAAACGGAAGTCGGAAGACGGAAGACACAAGACGCAAAACGGAAGACGCAAGACGCAAGATGGCAGACGCAAGATGGAAGACGCAAGACAGAAGACGGAAGATGCAAGATGGCAGGCGCAAGATGCAAGACGGAAGACGGAAGACGGAAGTCGGAAGACAGAAGACGCAAGACAGAAGACGCAAGATGGAAGGCGGAAGACGCAAGGTGGAAGACAGAAGACGCAAGACGGAAGACGGAAGGTGGAAGACGGAAGACGCAAGATGGAAGACGGAAGACGCAAAACAGAAGACTGAAGGCGGAAGACGCAAGACGGAAGACGCAAGAGGCAAGACAGAAGACGCAAGACGGAAGACGCAATAGGCAAGACAGAAGACGCAAGATGGAAGACGGAAGACGCAAAACAGAAGACTGAAGGCGGAAGACGCAAGACGGAAGACGCAAGAGGCAAGACAGAAGATGCAAGACGGAAGACGGAAGACGCAATAGGCAAGACAGAAGACGCAAGACGGAAGACGCAATAGGCAAGACAGAAGACGCAAGATGGAAGACGCAAGACTCAAGATGGAAGACGCAAGAGGCAAGACAGAAGACGGAAGACGGAAGACGCAAGAGGCAAGACAGAAGACGGAAGACGCAAGAGGCAAGACAGAAGACGCAAGATGGAAGACGCAAGACGGAAGACGCAAGAGGCAAGACGGAAGACGCAAGACGGAAGACGGAAGACGCAAGAGGCAAGACAGAAGACGCAAGACGGAAGACGCAAGAGGCAAGACAGAAGACGCAAGACGGAAGACGCAAGACGGAAGACGCAAGACGGAAGACGCAAGAGGCAAGACAGAAGACGCAAGACGGAAGACGCAAGACGGAAGACGCAAGAGGCAAGACAGAAGACGCAAGACGGAAGACTGAAGGCGGAAGACGCAAGACAGAAGACTAAAGGAAGAAGGCTGAAGACGGCAGACTGAAGGCAGAAGACGCAAGTCGGAAGATGCAAGACAGAAGACAGAAGACTGAAGGCGGAAGACGCAAGACTGAAGGCGGAAGACAGAAGACGCAAGATTGAAGGCCGAAGACGCAAGACGCAAGACGGAAGACGGAAGACGGAAGACGGAAGACTGAAGGCGGAAGACGCAAGACGGAAAACGCAAGATGGAAGACTAAAGGAAGAAGACGCAAGACGGAAGACGGAAGAATGAAGGCAGAAGACGCAAGTCGGAAGACGCAAGACAGAAGACGGAAGACGGAAGACTGAAGGCGGAAGACGCAAGACTGAAGGCGGAAGACGGAAGACGCAAGACTGAAAGCCGAAGATGCAAGACGGAAGACAGAAGACTGAAGGCGGAAGACGCAAGACGGAAGACAAAAGACAGAAGATGGAAGACTGAAGGCGGAAGACGCAAGACACAAGGTGGAAGACAGAAGACTGAAGGCGGAAGACGCAAGATGGAAGACTGAAGGCGGAAGACGCAAGACGGAAGACAAAAGACAGAAGATGGAAGACTGAAGGCGGAAGTCGCAAGACGGAAGACTAAAGGCGGATGACGCAAGACGGAAGACGGAAGACTGAAGGCAGAAGACGCAAGACGGAAGAGTGAAGGCGGAAGACTGAAGGCAGAAGACTGAAGGCAGAGGACGCAAGACGGAAGACTGAAGGCGGAAGACGCAAGACGGAAGACTGAAGGCGGAAGACGGAAGACGCAAGATGGAAGACTAAAGGAAGAAGACGCAAGGCAGAAGACGGAAGACTGAAGGCAGAAGACGCAAGTCGGAAGACGCAAGACTGAAGGCGGAAGACGCAAGACTGAAGGCGGAAGACAGAAGACGCAAGACTGAAGGCCGAAGACACAAGACGGAAGATGCAAGACGGAAGACAGAAGACTGAAGGCGGAAGACGCAAGATGGAAGACTAAAGGAAGAAGACGCAAGACAGAAGACGGAAGACAAAAGGCGGAAGACGCAAGACGGAAGACGCAAGACGGAAGACGCAAGAGGCAAGACAGAAGACGCAAGACGGAAGACTGAAGGCGTAAGACGCAAGACGGAACACTAAAGGAAGAAGACGCAAGACGGAAGACTGAAGGCAGAAGACGCAAGTCGGAAGATGAAAGACAGAAGACTGAAGGCGGAAGACGCAAGACTGAAGGCGGAAGACAGAAGACGCAAGATTGAAGGCCGAAGACGCAAGACGCAAGACGCAAGACGGAAGACGGAAGACGGAAGACTGAAGGCGGAAGACGCAAGACGGAAAACGCAAGATGGAAGACTAAAGGAAGAAGACGCA
>NC_090656.1:231322633-231325133 GCF_040937935.1 Hyperolius riggenbachi | reverse complement strand
GAAGACGCAAGATGCAAGACGGAAGACGCAAGACAGAAAACAGAAGACGGAAAACGGAAGTCGGAAGACGGAAGACACAAGACGCAAAACGGAAGACGCAAGACGCAAGATGGCAGACGCAAGATGGAAGACGCAAGACAGAAGACGGAAGATGCAAGATGGCAGGCGCAAGATGCAAGACGGAAGACGGAAGACGGAAGTCGGAAGACAGAAGACGCAAGACAGAAGACGCAAGATGGAAGGCGGAAGACGCAAGGTGGAAGACAGAAGACGCAAGACGGAAGACGGAAGGTGGAAGACGGAAGACGCAAGATGGAAGACGGAAGACGCAAAACAGAAGACTGAAGGCGGAAGACGCAAGACGGAAGACGCAAGAGGCAAGACAGAAGACGCAAGACGGAAGACGCAATAGGCAAGACAGAAGACGCAAGATGGAAGACGGAAGACGCAAAACAGAAGACTGAAGGCGGAAGACGCAAGACGGAAGACGCAAGAGGCAAGACAGAAGATGCAAGACGGAAGACGGAAGACGCAATAGGCAAGACAGAAGACGCAAGACGGAAGACGCAATAGGCAAGACAGAAGACGCAAGATGGAAGACGCAAGACTCAAGATGGAAGACGCAAGAGGCAAGACAGAAGACGGAAGACGGAAGACGCAAGAGGCAAGACAGAAGACGGAAGACGCAAGAGGCAAGACAGAAGACGCAAGATGGAAGACGCAAGACGGAAGACGCAAGAGGCAAGACGGAAGACGCAAGACGGAAGACGGAAGACGCAAGAGGCAAGACAGAAGACGCAAGACGGAAGACGCAAGAGGCAAGACAGAAGACGCAAGACGGAAGACGCAAGACGGAAGACGCAAGACGGAAGACGCAAGAGGCAAGACAGAAGACGCAAGACGGAAGACGCAAGACGGAAGACGCAAGAGGCAAGACAGAAGACGCAAGACGGAAGACTGAAGGCGGAAGACGCAAGACAGAAGACTAAAGGAAGAAGGCTGAAGACGGCAGACTGAAGGCAGAAGACGCAAGTCGGAAGATGCAAGACAGAAGACAGAAGACTGAAGGCGGAAGACGCAAGACTGAAGGCGGAAGACAGAAGACGCAAGATTGAAGGCCGAAGACGCAAGACGCAAGACGGAAGACGGAAGACGGAAGACGGAAGACTGAAGGCGGAAGACGCAAGACGGAAAACGCAAGATGGAAGACTAAAGGAAGAAGACGCAAGACGGAAGACGGAAGAATGAAGGCAGAAGACGCAAGTCGGAAGACGCAAGACAGAAGACGGAAGACGGAAGACTGAAGGCGGAAGACGCAAGACTGAAGGCGGAAGACGGAAGACGCAAGACTGAAAGCCGAAGATGCAAGACGGAAGACAGAAGACTGAAGGCGGAAGACGCAAGACGGAAGACAAAAGACAGAAGATGGAAGACTGAAGGCGGAAGACGCAAGACACAAGGTGGAAGACAGAAGACTGAAGGCGGAAGACGCAAGATGGAAGACTGAAGGCGGAAGACGCAAGACGGAAGACAAAAGACAGAAGATGGAAGACTGAAGGCGGAAGTCGCAAGACGGAAGACTAAAGGCGGATGACGCAAGACGGAAGACGGAAGACTGAAGGCAGAAGACGCAAGACGGAAGAGTGAAGGCGGAAGACTGAAGGCAGAAGACTGAAGGCAGAGGACGCAAGACGGAAGACTGAAGGCGGAAGACGCAAGACGGAAGACTGAAGGCGGAAGACGGAAGACGCAAGATGGAAGACTAAAGGAAGAAGACGCAAGGCAGAAGACGGAAGACTGAAGGCAGAAGACGGAAGACAGAAGACGCAAGACTGAAGGCCGAAGACACAAGACGGAAGATGCAAGACGGAAGACAGAAGACTGAAGGCGGAAGACGCAAGATGGAAGACTAAAGGAAGAAGACGCAAGACAGAAGACGGAAGACAAAAGGCGGAAGACGCAAGACGGAAGACTAAAGGAAGAAGACTGAAGACGGAAGACTGAAGGCAGAAGATGCAAGTCGGAAGACGCAAGACAGAAGACGGAAGACAGAAGACTGAAGGCGGAAGACTGAAGGCAGAAGATGCAAGTCGGAAGACGCAAGACAGAAGACGGAAGACAGAAGACTGAAGGCGGAAGACGCAAGACTGAAGGCGGAAGATGCAAGACTGAAGGCGGAAGACAGAAGACGCAAGACTGAAGGCGGAAGATGCAAGACTGAAGGCGGAAGACAGAAGACGCAAGACTGAAGGCCGAAGATGCAAAACGGAAGAAGCAAGACGGAAGACAGAAGACTGAAGGCGGAAGACGGAAGACGCAAGATGGAAGACTAAAGGAAGAAGACGCAAGGCAGAAGACGGAAGACTGAAGGCAGAAGACGCAAGTCGGAAGACGCAAGACAGAAGACGGAAGACTGAAGGCGGAAGACGCAAGACTGAAGGCGGAAGACGCAAGATGGAAGACTGAAGGCGGAAGACGCAAGACGGAAGACAAAAGACAG
>NC_090656.1:231315133-231317633 GCF_040937935.1 Hyperolius riggenbachi | reverse complement strand
GCGGAAGACGCAAGACTAAAGGAAGAAGACTAAACACGGAAGACTGAAGGCAGAAGACGCAAGTCGGAAGACGCAAGACAGAAGACGGAAGACAGAAGACTGAAGGCGGAAGACGCAAGACTGAAGGCGGAAGACGCAAGACTGAAGGCGGAAGACAGAAGACGCAAGACTGAAGGCCGAAGACACAAGACAGAAGATGCAAGACGGAAGACAGAAGGCGGAAGACGCAAGATGGAAGACTAAAGGAAGAAGACGCAAGACAGAAGACGGAAGACAAAAGGCGGAAGACGCAAGACGGAAGACTAAAGGAAGAAGACTGAAGACGGAAGACTGAAGGCAGAAGATGCAAGTCGGAAGACGCAAGACAGAAGACGGAAGACAGAAGACTGAAGGCGGAAGACTGAAGGCAGAAGATGCAAGTCGGAAGACGCAAGACAGAAGACAGAAGACAGAAGACTGAAGGCGGAAGACGCAAGACTGAAGGCGTAAGATGCAAGACTGAAGGCGGAAGACAGAAGACGCAAGACTGAAGGCGGAAGATGCAAGACTGAAGGCGGAAGACAGAAGACGCAAGACTGAAGGCCGAAGATGCAAGACGGAAGAAGCAAGACGGAAGACAGAAGACTGAAGGCGGAAGACGGAAGACGCAAGATGGAAGACTAAAGGAAGAAGACGCAAGGCAGAAGACGGAAGACTGAAGGCAGAAGACGCAAGTCGGAAGACGCAAGACTGAAGGCGGAAGACGCAAGACTGAAGGCGGAAGACAGAAGACGCAAGACTGAAGGCCGAAGACACAAGACGGAAGATGCAAGACGGAAGACAGAAGACTGAAGGCGGAAGACGCAAGATGGAAGACTAAAGGAAGAAGACGCAAGACAGAAGACGGAAGACAAAAGGCGGAAGACGCAAGACGGAAGACTAAAGGAAGAAGACTGAAGACGGAAGACTGAAGGCAGAAGATGCAAGTCGGAAGACGCAAGACAGAAGACGGAAGACAGAAGACTGAAGGCGGAAGACTGAAGGCAGAAGATGCAAGTCGGAAGACGCAAGACAGAAGACGGAAGACAGAAGACTGAAGGCGGAAGACGCAAGACTGAAGGCGGAAGATGCAAGACTGAAGGCGGAAGACAGAAGACGCAAGACTGAAGGCGGAAGATGCAAGACTGAAGGCGGAAGACAGAAGACGCAAGACTGAAGGCCGAAGATGCAAAACGGAAGAAGCAAGACGGAAGACAGAAGACTGAAGGCGGAAGACGGAAGACGCAAGATGGAAGACTAAAGGAAGAAGACGCAAGGCAGAAGACGGAAGACTGAAGGCAGAAGACGCAAGTCGGAAGACGCAAGACAGAAGACGGAAGACTGAAGGCGGAAGACGCAAGACTGAAGGCGGAAGACGGAAGATGCAAGACTGAAGGCCGAAGACGCAAGACAGAAGACTGAAGGCGGAAGACGCAAGACGGAAGACGCAAGACAAAAGAAAGAAGACGGAAGACTGAAGGCGGAAGACGGAAGGCGGAAAACGGAAGGCGGAAGACGCAAGACGGAAGACGGAAGACGCAAGACAGAAAACAGAAGACGGAAAACGGAAGTCGGAAGACGGAAGACACAAGACGCAAAACGGAAGACGCAAGACGCAAGATGGCAGACGCAAGATGGAAGACGCAAGACAGAAGACGGAAGATGCAAGATGGCAGGCGCAAGATGCAAGACGGAAGACGGAAGACGGAAGTCGGAAGACAGAAGACGCAAGACAGAAGACGCAAGATGGAAGGCGGAAGACGCAAGGTGGAAGACAGAAGACGCAAGACGGAAGACGGAAGGTGGAAGACGGAAGACGCAAGATGGAAGACGGAAGACGCAAAACAGAAGACTGAAGGCGGAAGACGCAAGACGGAAGACGCAAGACGCAAGAGGCAAGACAGAAGACGCAAGACGGAAGACGCAATAGGCAAGACAGAAGACGCAAGATGGAAGACGGAAGACGCAAAACAGAAGACTGAAGGCGGAAGACGCAAGACGGAAGACGCAAGAGGCAAGACAGAAGATGCAAGACGGAAGACGGAAGACGCAATAGGCAAGACAGAAGACGCAAGACGGAAGACGCAATAGGCAAGACAGAAGACGCAAGATGGAAGACGCAAGACTCAAGATGGAAGACGCAAGAGGCAAGACAGAAGACGGAAGACGCAAGAGGCAAGACAGAAGACGGAAGACGCAAGAGGCAAGACAGAAGACGCAAGATGGAAGACGCAAGACGGAAGACGGAAGACGCAAGACGGAAGACGGAAGACGCAAGAGGCAAGACAGAAGACGCAAGACGGAAGACGCAAGAGGCAAGACAGAAGACGCAAGACGGAAGACGCAAGACGGAAGACGCAAGACGGAAGACGCAAGAGGCAAGACAGAAGACGCAAGACGGAAGACGCAAGACGGAAGACGCAAGAGGCAAGACAGAAGACGCAAGACGGAAGACTGAAGGCGGAAGACGCAAGACAGAAGA
>NC_090656.1:231307633-231310133 GCF_040937935.1 Hyperolius riggenbachi | reverse complement strand
GACAGAAGACTGAAGGCGGAAGACGCAAGACTGAAGGCGGAAGACGCAAGACTGAAGGCGGAAGATGCAAGACTGAAGGCGGAAGACAGAAGACGCAAGACTGAGGGCGGAAGATGCAAGACTGAAGGCGGAAGACAGAAGACGCAAGACTGAAGGCCGAAGATGCAAGACGGAAGAAGCAAGACGGAAGACAGAAGACTGAAGGCGGAAGACGGAAGACGCAAGATGGAAGACTAAAGTAAGAAGACGCAAGGCAGAAGACGGAAGACTGAAGGCAGAAGACGCAAGTCGGAAGACGCAAGACAGAAGACGGAAGACTGAAGGCGGAAGACGCAAGACTGAAGGCGGAAGACGGAAGATGCAAGACTGAAGGCCGAAGACGCAAGACAGAAGACTGAAGGCGGAAGACGGAAGACGCAAGACAAAAGAAAGAAGACGGAAGACTGAAGGCGGAAGACGGAAGGCGGAAAACGGAAGGCGGAAGACGCAAGATGCAAGATGGAAGACGCAAGACAGAAAACGGAAGACGGAAAACGGAAGTCGGAAGACGGAAGACACAAGACGCAAAACGGAAGATGCAAGACGGCAGACGCAAGATGGAAGACGCAAGACAGAAGACGGAAGATGCAAGATGGCAGGCGCAAGATGCAAGACGGAAGACGCAAGACGGAAGACGGAAGTCGGAAGACAGAAGACGCAAGACAGAAGACGCAAGATGGAAGGCGGAAGACGCAAGGTGGAAGACAGAAGACGCAAGACGGAAGACGGAAGGTGGAAGACGGAAGACGCAAGATGGAAGACGGAAGACGCAAAACAGAAGACTGAAGGCGGAAGACGCAAGACGGAAGACGCAAGACAGAAGACGCAAGACGGAAGACGGAAGACGCAATAGGCAAGACAGAAGACGCAAGATGGAAGACGGAAGACGCAAAACAGAAGACTGAAGGCGGAAGACGCAAGACGGAAGACGCAAGAGGCAAGACAGAAGATGCAAGACGGAAGACGGAAGACGCAATAGGCAAGACAGAAGACGCAAGACGGAAGACGCAATAGGCAAGACAGAAGACGCAAGATGGAAGACGCAAGACTCAAGATGGAAGACGCAAGAGGCAAGACAGAAAACGGAAGACGGAAGACGCAAGAGGCAAGACAGAAGACGGAAGACGCAAGAGGCAAGACAGAAGACGCAAGATGGAAGACGCAAGACGGAAGACGCAAGAGGCAAGACGGAAGACGGAAGACGCAAGAGGCAAGACAGAAGACGCAAGAGGCAAGACGGAAGACGGAAGACGCAAGAGGCAAGACAGAAGACGCAAGACGGAAGACGCAAGAGGCAAGACAGAAGACGCAAGACGGAAGACGCAAGAGGCAAGACAGAAGACGCAAGACGGAAGACGCAAGAGGCAAGACAGAAGACGCAAGACGGAAGACGCAAGACGGAAGACGCAAGACGGAAGACGCAAGACGGAAGACGCAAGAGGCAAGACAGAAGACGCAAGACGGAAGACTGAAGGCGGAAGACGCAAGACGGAAGACTAAAGGAAGAAGGCTGAAGACGGAAGACTGAAGGCAGAAGACGCAAGTCGGAAGATGCAAGACAGAAGACAGAAGACTGAAGGCGGAAGACGCAAGACTGAAGGCGGAAGACAGAAGATGCAAGACTGAAGGCCGAAGGCGCAAGACGGAAGACGCAAGACGGAAGACGGAAGACAGAAGACTGAAGGCGGAAGACGGAAGACGCAAGATGGAAGACTAAAGGAAGAAGGCTGAAGACGGAAGACTGAAGGCAGAAGACGCAAGTCGGAAGATGCAAGACAGAAGACAGAAGACTGAAGGCGGAAGACGCAAGACTGAAGGCGGAAGACAGAAGACGCAAGACTGAAGGCCGAAGGCGCAAGACGGAAGACGCAAGACGGAAGACGGAAGACAGAAGACTGAAGGCGGAAGACAGAAGACGCAAGACTGAAGGCCGAAGGCGCAAGACGGAAGACGCAAGACGGAAGACGGAAGACAGAAGACTGAAGGCGGAAGACGGAAGACGCAAGATGGAAGACTAAAGGAAGAAGACGCAAGACAGAAGACTGAAGGCAGAAGACGCAAGTCGGAAGACGCAAGACAGAAGACGGAAGACTGAAGGCGGAAGACGCAAGACTGAAGGCGGAAGACGCAAGACTGAAGGCCGAAGACGCAAGACAGAAGACTGAAGGCGGAAGACGCAAGACGGAAGACGCAAGACAAAAGAAAGAAGACGGAAGACTGAAGGCGGAAGACGCAAGACTGAAGGCGGAAGACGCAAGACACAAGGTGGAAGACAGAAGAGTGAAGGCGGAAGACGCAAGACGGAAGACTGAAGGCGGAAGACGCAAGACGGAAGATGGAAGACTGAAGGCGGAAGACAAAAGACGGAAGACTGAAGGCGGAAGACGCAAGACGGAAGACAAAAGATAGAAGATGGAAGACTGAAGGCGGAAGACGCAAGACGGAAGACAAAAGACAGAAG
>NC_090656.1:231163983-231307433 GCF_040937935.1 Hyperolius riggenbachi | reverse complement strand
CGCAAGACAGAAGACGCAGGACGCCAGACGGAAGACGCAAGACGGAAGATGCAAGGCGGAAGACGCAAGAAGGAAGACTGAAGGCAAAAAAACGAAGGGCGGAAGACGGAAGACGCAAGGCGGAAGATGCAAGACAGAAAACAGAAGCGGAAGATGGAAAGACGCAAGACGGAAGGCGGAAGAAGGAAGATGCAAGGCGGAAGATGGAAGACGCAAGGCGGAAGATGGAAGATGCAAGACGGAAGGCGGAAGACAAAAGAGATGGAAGACGGAAGACGCAAGACGAAGGCGGAAGACGAAGAGGCAAGCGGAAGACGCAAGACGGAAGGCGAAAGACGGAAGGCGGAAGACGGAAGATGCAAGACGGCAGACACAAGGCGGAAGATGCAAGACGGAAGACGCAAGACGGAGACTGAAGGCGGAAGACGCAAGGCAGAAGACTAAATGCGGAAGGCGGAAGACGCAAGACGGAAGATGGAAGACGGAAGACTGCAGGCGAAAGGCGGAAGACGCAAGACGGATGATGGAAGACGGAAGACTGCAGGCGGAAGCTCTCTCTCTCCCTCTCTCTCTCTCTCTCTCTCTCTCCCTCTCTCTCTCCCTCTCTCTCTATCTCCCTTTCTCTCTCTCTATCTCTATCTCCTCTCCCTCCTCTCTCTCCCTTCTCTCTCTCCCTCCTCTCTTTCTCCCTCTCTCCTCCTCCCCCCTCTCTCTCTCCCTCTCTCTCTCCCTCTCTCTCTCTCCCTCTCTTCCTCTCTCCCTCTCTTCCTCTCTCTCTCTCTCCCTCTCTCTCCCTCTCTCTCTCTCTCCTCTCTCTCTCTCTCCCTCTCTCTCTTTCCCTCTCTCTCTCTCTCTCCCCTCTCCCTCTCTCTCTCTCCCTCTCTCTCTCTCCCTCTCCCTCTCTCTCTCTCCCGCTCCCTCTCTCTCCCTCTCTTTCTCGGTGGAAGACGCAAGACGCAAGACGGAAGACAGAAGACAGAAGACAGAAGACAGAAGACAGAAGACGGAAGACGGAAGACGGAAGACGGAAGACGGAAGACGGAAGACGGAAGGCGGAAGACGGAAGACGGAAGGCGAAGACGCAAGACGCAAGACGCAAGACGCAAGACAGAAGACGGTAGATGGAAGACGCAAGACGGGAAGACTGAAGGCGGAAGTTGCAAGACGCAAGATGCAAGACGGAAGACGCAAGACGGAAGCCAGAAGGCGGAAGACTGAAGGTGGAAGACGCAAGACGGAAGACGGAAGGCGGAAGACAGAAAACGGAAGACTGAAGGCGGAAGACGCAAGACGGAAGCCGGAAGGCGGAAGACTGAAGGCGGAAGACGCAAGACGGAAGACGGAAGGCGGAAGACGGAAAACGGAAGACTGAAGGCGGAAGACGGAAGGCGGAAGACGGAAGGCGGAAGACGGAAGACGGAAGACTGAAGGCGGAAGACGGAAGACTGAAGTGGAAGACGCAAGATGGAAGACGCAAGACGGAAGGCGGAAGACGGAAGACGCAAGACGGAGGACTGAAGGCCGAAGATACAAGATGGGAGATTGAAGGCAGAAGCTCTCTCTCTGTCTCTCTCTCTTTCCCTCTTTCTCTCTCTCTCTCTTTTCTCTCTCTCTCTTTCCCTCTTTCTCTCTCTCTCTCTTTCTCTATCTCTCGTTCTTTCTCTCTCTCTCTCTCTCTCTCTCCCCTCTCTCTCTCTCTCTCTCTCCCCTCTCTCTCTCTCTCCCCCTCCCTCTCTCTCTCCCTCTCTCCCCCTCACTCTCTCTCTCTATCTCCCTCTCTCTCTCTTTCCCTCTCTCTCTCTTTCTCTATCTCTCGTTCTTTCTCTCTCTCTCTCTCTCCCCCTCTCTCTCTCTCCCCTCTCTCTCCACCTCCCTCTCTCTCTCTATCTCCCTCTCTCTCGCCCCCTCCCTCTCTCTCTATCTCCCTCTCTCCCTCTCTCTCTCACACTCTCTCTCTTTCCTTCTCAGTCTCTCTCTCTCTCTCTCTCTTCCTCTCTCTCTCTCTCCCACTCTCTCCCTCTCTCTCTCTCTCTCCCCTCCTCTCTCTCTCTCCCTCTCTCTCTTCCTCCCTCTCTCTCCATCTCCCTCTCTCCCTCCCTCTCTCTCTCTCTTTCTCTCTCCCACTCCAAATCCAAATCCAAAAAAAGCTTTATTGGCAGGACCAAATACATTTAGCATTGCAAAGCGAAACAAAACATTAACATGGGAGAGGGATTGTGGAATAAGGTAAGGATATAGGGGGTTGGGGTATATAGTCCATAGGTGTGTGGAGGATGTAAGGGACAGCATGGGGGACTGGGCCTATACAGTCCATAGGGGTATTGGGAGTGTACAGTCCATGTGGTATCATGTTCCTCTAAGTTGGTGGCAGGCTGTGACATATCGGGCTGCTATTTGCACAGTTTTTTCCTCTTCCCAGTATGATATAGAGTTTCTCTCTTCATCTATGGAGGTAAAATCCTGGGTGTGGGCGGAGAGTCTCTGGAAGTGGGTGGTCCTCACAGGTGCGTATTTGCTGCAGTGTAGCAGGAAGTGGGCCTCATCCTCCACGACCCCCTGGTCACATTGTCTGCACAGTCTCTCCTCCCGGGGCTTCCATGTCTGTCTGTGCCGCCCTGTCTCTATCTCCAGGTTGTGGGTAGTGTTGGGCGAACAGTGTTCGCCACTGTTCGGGTTCTGCAGAACATCACCCTGTTCGGGTGATGTTCGAGTTCGGCCGAACACCTGGTGGTGTTCGGCCAAACTGTTCGGGGTTCGCCGAACTGCTGAATGCATGGCCGAACAGGGCCCCTGTTCGGCCGAACAGGGCCCTGTTCGGCCGAATACTGCCCCCCATGGGGTCGCAGGCATAAGGGGGGAGCATGCCCCGATCGCGGGGGGGGTCGGAAATTCCCCCCACCCCCCTCCGCTAGCGCTCCCCCTCTGCCCGCTTCCCCATACAAAAAGTTTAAAGCAAGTTCAATAGTACCTGGTGGCACTGGCTGGCAGTGGAGTGAGGAGGAGGAGGAGTCCGAGTAGCAGAGTGACGTTGAGGCCGGGCAGCGGGCGGTTCAGCGCTAGTACCCTTGTGGTACTTCCGCCCTTTCTCTGACCTCACGTCCTCGTATGCGTCATCACGCAGAGGACGTGAGGTCAGAGAAAGGGCGGAAGTACCACAAGGGTACTAGCGCTGAACCGCCCACTGCCCGGCCTCAACGTCACTCTGCTACTCGGACTCCTCCTCCTCCTCACTCCACTGCCAGCCAGTGCCACCAGCCCAGGTACTATTGAACTTGCTTTAAACTTTTTTTATGGGGAAGCGGGCGGAGGGGGAGCGCTAGCGGAGGGGGTGGGGGGAATTTCCGACCCCCCCCCCCCCGCGACCGGGGCATGCTCCCCCCTTATGCCTGCGACCCCATAGGGCCCCCAAAATGGGCATGTTCGGGGGTCCCATTGACTCCCATTGAGTTTGGCGTTCGGGACTGAACATGCCGAACATCTGGCCATGTTCGGCCTGTTCGGCCCGAACCCGAACATCCAGGTGTTCGCCCAACACTAGTTGTGGGCACTCAGACGGTACAGGCTCAGGGTCTGTCTGTCTTTGTGGTGGTGTAGCCTCTCCAGATATGGAGCCATTGTGTACTCCCTCTGTAGTGATTGGTAGACAGCGAGTTTCTTGGAATTCTTTATGTCACTTCTCCATTCCTCTATGTATCGTTCCTTGCAGCTTTCTATAGGTCCGTTGTATTTGGGCTTTTGGCAGCCTGTGTTGATGGCCTTGGCTGGGCTGGCTGCTGATGCTTTGCTTGAGAGTGCGTGGTATGGCCTCGCCCTCCTGGCTCAGTGAGGCTTTATGGTGGTAAGTGCTGGGGTTGCTGCTCTGTATATGCGCCCAGTATGAGAGTGCCCTCTGCTGGACAGTAAGCCATAGTGGGAACCTGCCTAGCTCTGCCCGGCAAGCTGAGTTCGAAGTGCTTCGATGGACTTGGAGGAGATACTTGCAGAACTCTAGATGGAAGATTTCTGTTGGGCTGGAGTCCCATTTTGATTGGTCTGGGTAGGTGACTGGGCCCCATACCTCACTGCTATAGAGCAGGATTGGGGTGATGATGCTGTCGAATATCTTTACCCACACTCTCACTGGTGGTTTTAGGTGGTAAAGCTGTCTTCTGATGGCATAGAATGTTCTGCAGGCTTTTTCTTTCAGGGCCTGTACTGCTGGTTTAAAGCTTTCCTGATTGGTTGATCCCCAGCCCCAGGTAGGTGTAGCTGTTGGTGGACACCGGTGGGGAGCCAATTAATATAAAATGAGGAGGTGGGGTTTTATTTCCATTCTTCCTCTGGAACACCATCACTTTTGTCTTATTTGGGTTGATGGGTAGTGCCCATGTGGTACAGAAACTCTCCAATACTGCCAGGCTATCCTGTAGCCCTTTCTCTGTTGTGGAGAGCAGCACAAGGTCATCTGCATACAGCAGGAACTTCACCTCACGGTCATGCAGGAGGAGGCCTGGAGCTAGGAAGGATTCCAGGGCTACAGCCAGTTGGTTAATGTATATGTTAAAGAGTGTTGGGCTCAGACTGCAGCCCTGCCTGACTCCTCGACCCTGCTTGAAAAACGCACAACTCTTCCCATCCACTTTCACACTGCATTGGTTCCCAGTATATGAACTCTAGATGACATCATAGGTTTTTCCTCCTATTCCACTCTCTAGGAGTTTTAGGAAAAGGCCTGGGTGCCACACCGAGTCAAACGCCTTCTTAAAATAAACAAGGCAAGCATGTTTTTTGCCGCGTGAGTTGATGACATGGGTCTTGATGAGGCTGTGCAGTGTGTAGATGTGGTCGGTTGTGCCGGTGGTTTGGCATGAACCCGGCTTGGCTTTTGCTGAGTACGTCCTGCTGTGTGAGGAAGGAGAGGATCCTCTTATTGATGATGCTGTTAAACAGTTTCCCCAGTGTGCTGCTGACACAGATTCCTCTGTAGTTTGCTGGATCATATCTGTCTCCATTCTTGTAGATGGGTGTTATGAGCCTTCACTCCAGGCCTGAGGAAAGGATCCCGCCCTCAGGATGAGGTTGAATAGTCTTGCGAGTGCCTCATGTATATCTGGGGGGCTGTATTTGATCATCTCCGGCAGGATGCCATCTGTACCGCTGGCTTTCTTGCATTTTATCAGCTTTGTTCTTTCTCTTATTTCCTGCACCGTGATTGGTGTATCCAGAGGGTTTTGAAAGTCCTTGATTGTCTCCTCCATGTCCTTCAGTTTTGCGGTTATTTGTTTCTGCTCCAGGGTTCGGGTATTTTCTGGGATGTCTTTGTAGAGGTTCCTGAAGTAGTGGAGCCAGATGTGGCCATTTTGGATATGAAGAGGGTTTTTTTAGGCTTTGCACCAATATGGTTCCAGGTCTCCCAGAATGAGTTGTCTTGGAGGGTGTCCTCCAGCTGTTGGAGTTTGTGGGAGATGTGGCTCTGTTTTTTCCGCCTGAGGGTGTCTTTGTATTGTCTCTGTAGGTGGTCATGGGCTTCCCTTAGGACCCGGTTGTTGGGGTCTCTGTGTTTTTGGTTAGAGGCTGCCCTTAGCCAATTACGTAGAGCCTTGCATTCACTGTCAAACCATTTTTGGGACTGTTTATTTGTGGATCTCTTGAAGTTGGTCTGCTTGAGGCCTGCTAGTACTGCCATGGTATGTAGGATGTTACTGAAGTCCTTCACTGCATGGCTGACACCTTGTTGGTTTGGTTCATATGGGTTGTTATAAAAGTTTGTCAGCAGTTCTTGGATTTTGGCAGTTTTGGTTATGTTGGTGTGTTCGGTGGTAGACTGTTTGGGCCATTTGAAGGGTGGTGTCAGCTTGTAGAGACCGATCTGGTGAGGCTGCTGTGTGGTTGGTTTATCGGTGGATTTCAGGTACAGCAAGATTTGGCTGTGGTCTGACAGGTGTGTTTCAGGGGTGACTATGAGGGCATTGATGTTTATGGGGTCTGTGTCAGTGACAGCATAATCTACCACACTGCTGCCTACGTGTGAGTTCATAGTGAATCTCCCAAGAGAGTCACCCCTGGTTCGCCCATTCATTATGTATAGGCCGAGGCTCCGACACAAGTTCAACAGGGCTTTCCCGCTTTTGTTTACTGCCTTGTCATAGCTATTTCTTGCTGTCTGCATTGGTTCCTGGTAATAGCTCTCCCCTCCAAGTATGTATGTGTTTCCCTCAGAGGTCAGATAGTCCTTCTCTGCTCAGTCTGTGACTCATACAGAGCCTGCAGGGGGCGTGGAGTGGGTGTGTATAACTTCTACCTATCACAGCAGAGCAGCACATTCCTGCCTGAGCCGACAAAGCTGACAAAGGAAAGAAGATTAAATTATATAACATAGATAATACAGCCACTGTGCAACTAGGAAAGGCTGCAGTAAGACAGACCACATTAGAACAGGTATAGGAACTTATAGCATAGAAGAAATAAGGCTAAAAATTGTATTACTGTGAGGAAACGCGGAAAAGCCGCCGTCTCTCGAGGTGAGGCGGCTGTTTCCGCGTCCAGCATGGCGTCACAACGCGGAAAAAACGCCGCATGCCGCATGGGCAGTGCGGCGGAATCCGCATTGGTAACGGCGGAATCCACATCAGAGGCGACCCCCGCATTAGATACATTGCAAAACAGTACTGGTGTGGCTGGGACTGATAGTCCACCAAGATTCAGACTTACACGCGCGCGAGCACAGAGGCAGAGTTTAAATAGCAGTTAGAAGGGTGTCGGCTGACCAGCTGGGTCAGCTGACAAATTCCACTGCTCCCATTGGACCAGCAATTAGGGAGGTCCTGGAAAGGTCCTAGAGTATATATACTGCTGGTTGTTCACTTGCTCCTTGTCTGGCGTTGCGTTCACATATGTGGGAGCACCCAGATCCGTAGTTAGATCCGTTAGTGTGCCGGGACCAGCTGGAGCTGTAATCCTACACTAAGCTAGATTCTGTTGATAGCTAAAGTACTAGTTTGATTGTGATTATCTGTTATGACTTTTGCCTGCCTTGACTATCCTCCTGAACTCTGATCTTGCACCTCGATATTTCTGATACTCTGTTGCCGAACCCCGGCTCGTTCCTTGACTCTGCTTCTGCCTCCTGATTTTGTACCCCGATATTTCTGATACCCCGTTGCTGAACCCTGCCTGTACTTTGACTCTGCCTTTGCCTCCTGATCCTGTACTTTATCTGTCCGTGTGTGTACGACCTGGCTTGTCCGACCTCGAGAACCGACCTTACCGTTAGAGGCGGTTCCTCGCTCTGTTAGCGATCCTTCCTCCTGAGGGTCACTTTCAAATATCCCTTCCTACTGTCAGTCTGACTCCTCCCGTCTTGGAGAGCTCAGGTCTGCGGAAGGAATCTGTGCAGTACTCCTTACTGCATTGAGGCCTTGTCCTCTTAGTGTTACAGTTACACCAAACACTACACTCTACACGGGTGATCAGAGGTTAGTTTGTATATTGGATTATCGGTGAGACTGCAGTTCACTTATAATCTGGTATATATCTGTATTTCCGGTGATACTGCAGATCACCGGTAATCAGATACTCTCTGCGCCCACCGATCGTTACAATTACAGTCTCTCTTTAAAGATTATTTTTTTGACTTGTCCCCACTAGTAGCAATTTTGGTAGCAATAGCATGTGTGGGAGCTTTGCTATTCACCACCAAACTCACCAAATTTCACGTAAATTACAAATGCTTACAATTACAAATGAAACTAACTACACTTTTTCCCCAAAATTTTGCATTATGATTACAATGCATAAATGCAAATTACGATGTGTAATTATGCATAGGCGTAACTTCTGCTCATCACTATGCATGACTCCCCACACAGCTGTCCTTCTCTGCCACCACCAACTAGGGTCCAAACTTTTTTGGGAAAAATATTATACAGGTAAATCCTGAATTTTTCAGGCCACCGCTACAGCAGCAGTGCAACAAAACCTAATTTTTCAGGCATGTGTACATGCCAATTTTTTCTGGCCTCTGATGCTACACAGTGGCTGCAACAACAAAACAAAAGGCATGTCCATGTGTAATTTTCCCCTTCGTGATCGGTACCTTCCCGCGGTGAAGGGGCTTGTGTATCTCAGTAAAGCAATGACCTATATTGGTGTGTTGACACACCCAAGAGGATAAGGTCGTTGCTTCATCGTGGTGGTGGACAGACTAAATTCGATCTGCTGGATAAGTTTTGACAAAACCATTTTTTATGGTCACCTCAGGTGATCAATAAAGCCTACTACTAGGCCAACACTGGGCCCACGCTGCAGAGTCAGTGTTTTTTTGGACACTTTACTGTCATTGAACCTCAGCCCAACCATAGGGGCTGGAAAAAGGCTACCTGCACTTCTGCAAATGTGCCCACAAGCACGGCTACCACTACAAACCACTACACAATTTTTTTCTAAATAAAATTTTTGGGTATGTAAACCTGTACCATCATGTGCAGAGCCAAGTCACCGCATCTCCTGTCACCGCAGCTGCAATAAACATAACATAATAATAATAATCATTTTTGTAAGTTTTAAATAAAATATTTTTTTTTGTATGTAAACCTGTACCATTATGTGCAGAGCCAAGTCACCACATCTCCTGTCACCGTGGCCAGGGGCGTCTCACCCACCAGGCAAGTATAGGCGGTTGCCTGGGGCGCCATGAGGTGGTGAGGCGCCATGAGGTGGCGAGGCGCTTTCCCCCGCCGCTGCTACTGTGACCATGGTTTTTTTTTTTTTTTATATTATATTACCTCCCGACTCAGTCCCCGGTGCTCGGCACGCTACCATGTGCTCAGCAGTGCCTCCACCTCCACTTCTCCCCAGCCAATAGAGCAATCAATACTGCTCTTCTCTGCCAGGCTCCTTCTTTAAAGCCATGCCCCTTCTTCTCAGTAGCCACACAGGTAAAGTGTTTACCTCGTGTGGCCCAGCCTTAACTCCGCCCCACGCCAGTCAAACCAGGAGCCAGCGGCCAGCCATACTAGAGTTTTCTTTGAAAGCTGGTTAGGCTGTAGGCTGGTGAAGCTGTAAACCTGTGCTTTAGTGCTGTGCTGTCTCTCCCTTTCCCCTCTCTGTTCCTCTGCCCCCTCTTCCATCTTATGCTGTCTCTGCCCCTCTCTGTTCCTCTGCACTCTCTTCCATCTTATGCTGTCTCTCCCTCTCCCCTCTGTTTCTCTGCACCCTCTTCCATCTTATGCTGTCTATCCCTCCCCCTCTCTGTTCCTCTACCCCCCTCTTACATCTTATGCTGCCTCTCCCTCTCTACTCTTTCCCTCTGCTCGGATTACGTGTATTTTCTGGTGAAACGCTTCCACATTACGATTATTTTCTGACAACGCTGCCCCATTACGATTATTTTCTGGTGAAACGCTGCTGCCCTTTGATTAATTTCTGGTGAAATGCTGCTGCAATAAGTGTATTTTCTGGTGAAACGCTGCCACCTTACGAATATTTTCCGGTGAACTGCTGCTGTAATAAGTGTATTTTCTGGTGAAACACTGCCACATTACGATTATTTTCTGGTGAATTACGATTCTGAATTACGATAATTACTATTATTTTCTGATGAAACACTGCCGCATTATGATTATTTTCTGGTGAAACGATGCTGCATTATGATTATTTTCCTGGGGGGGGGGGGGGGGGGGGGGGCGCCACAGGTTTTCTCGCCTGGAGTGACAAAATGACTAGAGGCACCCCTGACCGTGGCTGCAAAAAACATTAAAATATATATATATAGTATGTAATATGTATATGTCATGACAACATCGTATTCAAGAAAGAGGGACACACCCCTGCCACACCTCTAACCACGCCCAGACACAGCCCTAGTCATGCAAAGTCACAAAGAATTGGCGGGAGGCGGGAGGTGTGTGCTAACACCTGATTGGTTGCAGAAGGCGGGAGATGTGAGCTGACACCTGATTGGTTGCAGAAGGCGGGAGATGTGCACTGACACCTGATTGGTTGCGGCAGGCGGGAGATGTGCGCTGACACCTGATTGGTTGCGGCAGGCGGGAGATGTGCGCTGACACCTGATTGGCTGCGGCAGGCGGGAGATGTGCGCTGACACCTGATTGGTTGCGGCAGGCGGGAGATGTGCGCTGACACCTGATTGGCTGCGGCAGGCGGGAGATGTGCGCTGACACCTGATTGGTTGCGGCAGGCGGGAGATGTGTGCTGACACCTGATTGGTTGCGGCAGGCGGGAGATGTGTGCTGACACCTGATTGGTTGCGGCGGGCGGTACATTGATCTGAGAATGAGACCATAAACACAACTTCGCTCTTTTCCAGAGACTGGCGGAGACATCACCCCTGACAATTAACTGATTATCGGAGCCTGAAAATACGACCAGATCATCCATCACTGCGTTCAGCAAAGAATACTCCCCATCTGTGTAATGGGCAGATAATGCGAGATCCATATCCTGCGACACATCAGAGGTGTGAGGCTCATTATCTGCCCATTACACGGACTCCTCGCCTTACGACGCTGCGATGGACTGTGCCCCTCCCCCCACCTCACCCCTCACCCTCAGTAGGACTTCACACTACACAGTAAACATGTCACACAGAAACTGCACATACACTGTGATAAAACACTACTTAATCAGGGGGTAAAACTGAATTCCTGATTAGCAGATGCACAGTGAGAGCAGCATTGAAGGCGGAGACCTGTGGCTACGGTGATGCTGCTCTCTAGCGCTTGGAACGCAGAAGTCAGGTGAGTAATTCTCGGCCCGGCTTCTTACCACCGCATATATGGAGGGGGAGAGAGCAGAAGGAGGGGGCCCAGGTGAGGGAGAGGGGTTCTGGCCCCCTCCCCGCCACCCCTCCTTCTTGCGCTGCTCCTCCTCCTGGAGCAACTATTCTAGCTACACTGGGGGCAACTATTCTACCGTCACTAGGGGCAACTATACTACCATCACTGGGGGCAACTATACTACCATCACTGGGGGCAACTATACTAGCTACACTGGGGGCAACTATACTAGCTATACTGGGGGCAACTATTCTACCGTCACTAGGGGCAACTATACTACCATCACTGGGGGCAACTATACTACCATCACTGGGGGCAACTATACTACCATCACTGGGGGAAACTATACTATCTATACTGGGGCAACTATACTAGCTATACTGAGGCAACTATACTACCTACACTGGGGGCAACTATACTAGATATACTTAGAGTTGAGCCGAAATTTTAGTAATTTCGCATTACTAAAATTACGCATGCGAAATTTGCGATTACGATGCGAAATTACGGTAGCGTAATTGCCATTAAAATCGTAATTGAAAATACTGTAAGCGTAATTTTCAACGCGTAATTTCGCGTTTCGTTCATGCCGTAATTTCGCATTAAACGCTACCGTAATTTCGCGTTAAACTGTAACGCTCCGTAAAATATAAAAAAGCCGCCGACTTTAAGGGTTAATAGCAAAGCCCCCTTAAATGCTAAGAGCCTCAAATTTGGAGAATATATTAAGGAGATCAGGAGGAATAAGAGGAAAAATCAGAAGGAACCCCATTGGTCTGCTAAGGACCAATGGGGCTCCTTGGAGCCCAAATACAAAGATGCTTAGAGAGCTCTGAGCTATAGCTCAGAGCTCTGTCGGGTCCTGCAGCACAGACGCGGCGGCGGCGGCGGTGAGTGACGTCGGGTGCGGCGTAGTTACAATGTAACAAAGTTGTTACATTGTAATAACTTTGTTACATTGTAACTGATAGAACATTTCCGAGGATATTGCGAGGGATCATTTATTTAAAGGGACAGGTAAGTATTAATGGTTAATTAAGAATATTAAAGGACTTTTTTCGTGGTTATGTTTTTTGTTCAATTAAAATACTTTTTCTAAGTGTCTGTGTGTTTATTTACTTTAACTCTTAAAGGAAATGGGTAAGGGGTACAAGTACCTCTATACTCATTTCTCCTGGGAGGGGGGGGTGGGCATCTGGGGGACCCCTTTTTAAAGGGGACTCCCAGATTCCACCATGAACCTCCCCCCCAGGAAATCGCGGCCTCCACCTCCACCGCCCATCGGAGGTGGAGAAGAGCCCCTTGTCCTTGGATTGGACAAGGGCTCGGAGGGGGAGGGGAAAGCTTGGCTGCCCCTCCCCTTCCGAGACCCCCCAATCCATGGACCATGCGGGCTGGTATAGTCAGGGTGCGGAGCCCCACGCGGCCGGTGCTCCGCATTCTGGCTATCCCAGCTTGCATGGGGGACAAGGGGTTAAAGAGGTCTGGGAGGGGGGACCCCACGTCGTGTTTTTTTTTATATTTCCCACACTCAGAACGAAGTAAGTAAAACTCTTCCCACTTGGGGGAATCTATGAAAATAATACACTATTGTTACCTGTGCAAAAAAAACTGACATTTTCCGCATTTAAAAGACATTTTCGCCCTTGAAACTTAAAAATCGATTTTCTCAAAAACTATAAGGTCTTTTTGAAAAAAAAATTTTTCCTCTTATTCCCACTGATCCCCTTAATATACCCTGGGAATTTGGTGTTCCTAAACTTTAAGCAGGCTTTGCTATTAACCGTTAAAGTCGGCGGGTTTTTAAATGTTTACATTTTACCTTTGAAACTTTAACATCGATTTTCTCAAAAACTATAAGGTCTTTTTGAAAAAAAAAATTTTCCTCTTATTCCTCCTGATCTCCTTAATATATTCTCCAAATTTGAGGCTCTTAGCATTTAAGGGGGCTTTGCTATTAACCCCTAAAGTCGGCGGCTTTTTTATATTATACGGAGCGTTACGGTTTAACGCGAAATTACGGTAGCGGTTAATGCGAAATTGCGGCATGATACGACTGTAATGCGAAAATTACGCGAAAATTACGCTTACGCGAAATTTCGCGAAATCCTTTTTCATTACGATTATGTACTTACGGCCATAATCGTAATTACACTAATTACGCAAAATTTCGCGAAATCGTAATTAGGTCATTACGCTCATCTCTAGATATACTCGGGCAACTATACTACCATCACTGGGGGAAACTATACTAGCTACACTGGGGGCAACTATACTAGCTATACTGAGGCAACTGTACTACCTAAACTGGGGGCAACTATACTAGCTATATTGGGGCAACTATACTAGCTACACTGGGGGCAACTATACTATCTATACTGGGGGAAACTATACTATCTATACCGGGGCAACTATACTATCTATACCGGGGCAACTCTACTACCTACACTGGGGGAAACTATACTAGATATACTGGGGCAACTGTACTACCTAAACTGGGGGCAACTATACTAGCTATATTGGGGCAACTATACTAGCTACACTGGGGGCAACTATACTATCTATACTGGGGGGGCAACTATACTATCTATACTGGGGGCAACTATACTAGCTATACTGGGGGCAACTATTCTACCTTCACTAGGGGCAACTATACTACCATCACTGGGGGCAACTATATTACCATCAATGGGGGCAACTATACTAGCTACACTAGGGGCAACTATACTAGCTATACTGGGGGCAACTATACTAGCTATACTGGGGGCAACTATTCTACCGTCACTAGGGGCAACTGTACTACCATCACTGGGGGTAACTATACTCTTCCATCACTGGGGGCAACTATAGTGCCATCACTGGGGGCAACAATACTAGCTACACTGGGGGCAACTATACTAGCTACACTGGGGGCAACTATACTAGCTACACTGGGGGCAACTATACTACCATCACTGGGGGCAACTATACTACCATCACTGGAGGCAACTATACTAGCTACACTGGGGGCAACTATACTAGCTATACTGGGGGCAACTATACTAGCTATACTGGGGGCAACTATTCTACCGTCACTAGGGGCAACTATACTACCATCACTGGGGGCAACTATACTAGCTACACTGGGGGCAACTATACTAGCTACACTGGGGGCAACTATATTATCTATAACGGGGCAACTATACCACCTACACTGGGGGCAACTATACTAGATATACTGGGGTAACTTTACTACCATCACTGGGGGCAACTATACTAGCTATATTGGGGCAACTATACTAGCTACACTGGGGGCAACTATACTATCTATACTGGGGGCAACTATACTAGCTATACTGGGGGCAACTATTCTACCATCACTAGAGGCAACTATACTACCATCACTGGAGGCAACTATACTACCATCACTGGGGGCAACTATACTACCATCACTGGGGGCAACTATACTAGCTGCACTGGGGGCAACTATACTAGCTACAATGGGGGCAACTATACTAGCTATACTGGGGCAACTATACTACCTAAACTGGGGGCAACTATACTAGCTATACTGGGGCAACTATACTACCTACAATGGGGGCAACTATACTACCATCACTGTGGGGAACTATACTACCTACACTGGGGGCAACTATACTACCTACACTGGGGGCAACTATACTATCTATACTGAGACAACTATACTATCTATACTGGGGCAACTATACTAGCTTCACTGGGGGCAACTATACTAGCTACACTGGATTAACTTTACTACCTACACTGACAGCAACTATACTACCTACACTGGGGGCAACTATACTATCTACACTGGGGGCAACTATACTACCTACACTGGGGGCAACTATACTATCTATACTGGGGCAACTATACTAGCTATACTGGGGCAACTATACTAGCTATATTGGGGCAACTATACTAGCTATACTGGGGCAACTTTACTACCTACACTGAGGGCAACTATACTACCTACACTGGGGGCAACTATACTAGCTACACTGGGGGATCTATACTTGCTATACTGGGGCAACTATACTAGCTAGACTGAGGGCAACTATACTACCTGCACTGGGGGCAACTATACTAGCTACACTAGGGGAACTATACTAGCTATACTGGGGAAACTATACTAGCTACACTGGGGGAACTATACTAGCTATACTGGGGCAACTATACTAGCTATACTGGGGACAACTATACTACCTACACTGGGGGCAACTACACTAGCTATACTGGGGCAACAATAATAGCTACCTATACTGGGGGCAACTATACTACCTGTACTGGGGGTAACTATACTAGCTACCTATACTGGTGACAACTATATTACATATACTAAGTCAAACATAGTACCTATACTGGGGGCACCTATACCTAGCATTACCTGCCAGTATGCCGCACTCATTCCTTTCCTTTTTTTTGGGGGGGTTCATAATACCCAGCACTGGGTGTCAGATGCCCTAGGTACGCTGCTGCCTCTCGTTAAAGTTGTCCTTTAAAGAGGCATTTTAGTGTGCCATACAGTAGAATGCAGTAAATTATTCAGGATACCCACTTTTCCTGGTTTCAGCATCAGAAACACTTCCCATATCTATATATTGTTGTATATTGGTATGTAGCCTCACCCTCCAAGTGATGTCACAGCCTAAGGTGTTAGCTATGCGGAATTCTCCTCTTAGAGAATTCTGGGAGACCAGGTATTATTTTCACTGGCTTCGGAATTATCAGAAACAAACACACCTGACAGGACTAAAGATGTCACCACCTGTGATGAATTTCAGAATGTAAATCAGGGTGAGGAAAGATTTTACAATGGGCAAACCTTGCCCGGATTTACCTCACAGGAGCCTATAGGCACAGATGTCCTAGCACCTTAGACTTCGCCCTCCATAAGCCTACAAACAGGGCCGGCCCTAGACTATTTGCCGCCTGAGGCAAAAAAAAAAATTCCGTTTGTAGGCAGGGCCGGCCCGCTCATGAGGCGGGGTGAAACTTTTGCCTCAGGCGGCAAAATTCCAGGGGCGGCACCCGCCCGTCTGTGGGTGCGGGGAGCCGGCCGCCGAGCTGGAGGGGTAGCTGGCAGGACGGGGGTATTGGGCCTAGCGGCGGGGAGGGGGTCGTACCCCCCTCCCTCGCCTGGGTCCCCCGAACTGCGCTCCCCTCCAGCCTTAAATACAAGCAGCCGCTATGTGTAAGAGGAACGGGCGGGGAGGACACTCACCTCTTCCCAGCGTGCGCTCCACTGACGTCACTTCCTGCAGCGTTGCAGGAAGTGACGTCAGTGGAGCGCACGCTTGGAACGAGGAAGAGGTGAGTCCTCCCCGCCCGTGCCTCTTACACATAGCGGCTGCTTGTATTTAAGGCTGGAGGGGAGCGGAGCACGGGGGACCCAGGCGAGGGAGGGGGGGTCCGACCCCCCTCCCCGCCGCTAGGCCCAATACCCCCGTCCTGCCAGCTACCCCTCCAGCTCGGCGGCCGGCTCCCCGCACCCACAGACGGGCGGGTGCCGCCCCTGGAATTTTGCCGCCTGAGGCAAAAGTTTCACCCCGCCTCATGAGCGGGCCGGCCCTGCCTACAAACCTTCACCAAGGGGTACCATAGGTCGCTACGGCTGTCCCTTGGGTAGCCAGAAGTACCCTCAATATATGTGATATCTAGAGGAACCTCAATATTAAGCAGCTACAGGTGCTAGAAGTATGAGATAGCTAGAGGAACCTCGGTATTAAGCAGCTACAGGTGCTAGAAGTATGAGATAGCTAGAGGAACCTCAATATTAAGCAGCTACAGGTGCTAGAAGTATGAGATAGCTAGAGGAACCTCAACATTAAGCAGCTACAGGTGCTAGAAGTATGAGATAGCTAGAGGAACCTCAATATTAAGCAGCTACAGGTGCTAGAAGTATGAGATAGCTAGAGGAACCTCAATATTAAGCAGCTACAGGTGCTAGAAGTATGAGATAGCTAGAGGAACCTCAATATTAAGCAGCTACAGGTGCTAGAAGTATGAGATAGCTAGAGGAACCTCGATATTAAGCAGCTACAGGTGCTAGAAGTATGAGATAGCTAGAGAAACCTCAATATTAAGCAGCTACAGGTGCTAGAAGTATGAGATAGCTAGAGGAACCTCAATATTAAGCAGCTACAGGTGCTAGAAGTAGTGTTGGGCGAACAGTGTTCGCCACTGTTCGGGTTCTGCAGAACATCACCCTGTTCGGGTGATGTTCGAGTTCGGCCGAACACCTGACGGTGCTCGGCCAAACCGTTCGGCCATATGGCCGAACTAAGAGCGCATGGCCGAACGTTCCCCGAACGTTCGGCTAGCGCTGTGATTGGCCGAACGGGTCACGTGGTTCGGACCCGAACGCGCTCTGATTGGCCGAACTGTCACGTGGTTCGGGTAAATAAATACCCGAACCACGTCATATCTCCGCCATTTGTCTGTGGGTTTAGCTTTGGGTAGGCAGGCAGGGTAGTTCGCGCTCCAGCCACGCTAGCCAGGGTCCCCCCCAGTCATTGTGTGTCACTGCTGGGAACAGTAGTACACCGCTCGTTCAGCCACACTATATAGCATTCTGTGTACTGTTCTGTGTCTGCTGGGAACAGTGGTACACCGCTCGTTCAGCCACACTATATAGCATTCTGTGTACTGTTCTGTGTCTGCTGGGAACAGTGGTACACCGCTCGTTCAGCCACACTATATAGCATTCTGTGTACTGTTCTGTGTCTGCTGGGAACAGTAGTACACCGCTCGTTCAGCCACACTATATAGCATTCTGTGTACTGTTCTGTGTCTGCTGGGAACAGTAGTACACCGCTCGTTCAGCCACACTATATAGCATTCTGTGTACTGTTCTGTGTCTGCTGGGAACAGTAGTACACCGCTCGTTCAGCCACACTATATAGCATTCTGTGTACTGTTCTGTGTCTGCTGGGAATAGTGGTACACCGCTCGTTCAGCCACACTATATAGCATTCTGTGTACTGTTCTGTGTCTGCTGGGAACAGTAGTACACCGCTCGTTCAGCCACACTATATAGCATTCTGTGTACTGTTCTGTGTCTGCTGGGAACAGTAGTACACCGCTCGTTCAGCCACACTATATAGCATTCTGTGTACTGTTCTGTGTCTGCTGGGAACAGTAGTACACCGCTCGTTCAGCCACACTATATAGCATTCTGTGTACTGTTCTGTGTCTGCTGGGAACAGTAGTACACCGCTCGTTCAGCCACACTATATAGCATTCTGTGTACTGTTCTGTGTCTGCTGGGAACAGTAGTACACCGCTCGTTCAGCCACACTATATAGCATTCTGTGTACTGTTCTGTGTCTGCTGGGAATAGTGGTACACCGCTCGTTCAGCCACACTATATAGCATTCTGTGTACTGTTCTGTGTCTGCTGGGAACAGTAGTACACCGCTCGTTCAGCCACACTATATAGCATTCTGTGTACTGTTCTGTGTCTGCTGGGAACAGTAGTACACCGCTCGTTCAGCCACACTATATAGCATTCTGTGTACTGTTCTGTGTCTGCTGGGAATAGTGGTACACCGCTCGTTCAGCCACACTATATAGCATTCTGTGTACTGTTCTGTGTCTGCTGGGAACAGTGGTACACCGCTCGTTCAGCCACACTATATAGCATTCTGTGTACTGTTCTGTGTCTGCTGGGAACAGTGGTACACCGCTCGTTCGCCACTGTATAGCATTGTGCTCTGTGTCGCTGCTGGGAATAGTGGTACACCGCTCACCCGTCACTGTATAGCATTGTGCTCTGTGTCGCTGCTGGGAATAGTGGTACACCGCTCACCCGTCACTGTATAGCATTGTGCTCTGTGTCGCTGCTGGGAATAGTGGTACTGTATAGCATTTCTGTACTGCCACTGTACTGCTGCCAGTCAGCGTGTACTGTAAGGATAAGTGAAATGAGGAAGAAATCCGGTGAAAGAGGGAGGGGCAAGGGAAGAGGTGTTTCCCCTGACGGTTCACGTACAGGCCACAGGGGAGCACCCAAGAAAACCCACTCAATACCGCCCATGTTGTCCAGGACAACAACCCTCACAAATCCAAAAGAACAGGACCAGATAATTACTTGGATGACCTCTCAAGCGTCCAGCAGTGGGTTAAGCAGCACCAGCACATCACGCACGAGGTCCGAGTCCTCAGCCAGTTACAAGGAGCCAGTGGGCACAAAGCTGACACAACCGGCAGCGACACCACGCACACAACTGCCAGATAACCAGTCCGATGAATTACCTCAGGACACAATGGGGTATTCGCAGGAGCTATTCCCAGCCCAACAAACTTCCACCTTTCAAAGGTCAATGGAGGAACAGCCAGAAATGTTGTGCCTGGATTCACAACCGTTAACTGTGGGAAATGCACCGCGCACTGAAATACAAGGCGAGTCCGAAGAGGACTCGGAAACCCAAATCCCAGAGCAATTTGGGCAGGAGGGGTTGCAATTGCAGGAGGTCGGCCGACAAGATCTGGAAGACGACGTTGGAGTGTGCTGCGCAGAGGTTGTTGTGGGGAGCTCTACTCCACGGCGGTGGCCCACAATGACATATGACGAGTTTGAGGAGATGGAAGAGGAGGGTATGGACAATGTGGACAGAGACCCAGATTTTGTTTGTGAACGAGAACATCGCCGTCGTAGCAGCAGCACAGATGAGTCTGTTGAAGAACACACTGCTGCACGAGTTCGCCTTGTGCCACAAGGTAGGCGGCGCGCAATTTCAGGCACCACAAGCGTGGAAGTTCAAGTGAGAGGCAAAAGAGGAGCAAACAGAAATCGCCAGCAAGGAGGCAGGTGCTCCAAAGTCTGGGCTTTCTTTGAAGACTGCACTGAGGATGTTACCATGGCGATTTGCAAGGTGTGCAAGACCCGCCTGAGCAGGGGGAAAAATATTAACAACCTCTCCACCACCAGCATGAGCCGTCACATGCTATCCAAACATCCCACTCTTTGGGCAAACGCGTCAGGACAGGGTACCAGAAACAACACTGCCTCCCTTGGGTTCACCAGACTCACCACCAGACCCGCCTCAGCAGCAGCAGTAGCCCAGCCATTGCGTGGTTCACAACATTCACAAACATCAGACGACGCTGACACTGTCACTTTCCGGAGTAGTGCTCTTGAGGTCTCCCAGTGTTCATCAAACACAACAACCAACAGCCCTTCCGTGTGCAGCGCTACGGTTCAGTTGTCTGTGTCGGAGATGTTTGAGCGCAAGAGGAAATTGCCAGCAAATGACCCCCGGGCCGTGGCAGTAACAGCCAGCATAGCCAAGCTTCTGGCCTGCGAAATGCTGCCATATCGATTGGTGGAGACAAACAGCTTCAAGGGCATGATGTCAGTGGCCATCCCACGTTACGTGGTTCCCAGCCGCTACCACTTTGCACGCTCTGCAGTGCCTGAGTTGCATGAGCACGTGGTCAGCAAAATAACCCGAAGCTTGAAGAATGCCGTTGCCTGCAAGGTTCACCTCACCACTGACACCTGGACGAGTGCGTTCGGCCAGGGTCGATACATCTCCCTTACCGCGCACTGGGTGAACCTTGTGGAGCCTGGCAGCGATTCCTCACCTGCTACGGCACGGGTGTTGCCCACGCCACAAACAGCTGCACCGCCGTCCCTCCCACTGGATAACAGCAGCACCTACCTCTCTGACTCCTTCTCCTCCAACGCATCTCAAAGCTGTACCTCATCCGGAAACGCTAACCCAGCAGCAGTAGGATCGTGGAAGCAGTGCAGCACAGCTGTTGGCATGCGTCAGCAAGCGTTGCTGAAGCTAATCTGCCTTGGGGATAAGCAGCACACAGGGGAGGAAATTTGGAGGGGAATAAAGGAACAGACGGATTTGTGGCTGGCACCGCTGGACCTGAAACCGGGCATGGTTGTGTGTGATAATGGGAGTAATCTCATTCGCGCTTTAAGGTTGGCTAAGCTGACACACATCCCTTGCCTGGCGCACGTGATGAACCTAGTAGTTCAGCGGTTCCTGAGGACATACCCAGGCGTGCCCGATCTGCTGTTGAAGGTGCGTCGAGTGTCCAAACATTGTAGAAATTCCAGTACTGCTTCGGGGGCACTCGCCAAGATGCAGGAGCGCTTCAATCTCCCCCACCATCGCTTGCTGTGTGATGTCCCTACGCGCTGGAATTCTACGCTGCACATGCTAGCCCGCTTTTGCGAGCAGAAGAGTGCAGTGGTCCAGTACATGACGGCGCAGTACCGAGGCGCATCCGGCCAGCTGCCAAGCTTCTGTGGATCCGATTGGGCCAACATGTTGGACCTCTGCCAAGTCCTCCAAAATTTTGAGCAATCCACGTTGCTTGTGAGCAGTGACAACTCTTCAGTCAGCATTACCATACCACTGCTGTGTTTACTGAAGAGGTCGATGTTAAAAATCAAGGAAACAGCTGTCATGATGCAACTGGGGGAATCTGAAGGAGAAAACGATCAGCGTGATGGTACCAACATCAGGCCATCCGCCTCAGGGAACGCTGGCCCCAGCAGCTATGACGAAGAAGAGGAGGAGGAACAGCTGGAGTTGGAGCAGGAATTTCATGCCACCACTGACGAGGGCCAGAGCGGTGCACGTTGGACTTCCACAATTCAACGCGAATGGTCAGCAGAAGCAGACCAGGAGGAAGGTGACGACTATGATGCATCACAACAACTATCACAACGCTCACAAGAGGATGATGAGGATTCTGGTAGGACTCTGGCACACATGGCTCAATTCATGCTAGACTGCATTGAACGTGACCCACGCATTGTGCGCATTCTGGACAACACCAATTACTGGGTTTATACCCTTCTGGATCCACGGTACAAACACAATGTTCCAAAACTGCTTGAAGAAAGAGTCAGACAGGTCAAAATGGAAGAATACCAGCAGGCCCTTGTGGAGACTTTAGAGAGGAGATTGACATCCTCCCCCTCCTCTAGCCAGTTGTACGCAGACAGACTGACTTCCGCAAACCCAGGACGACCAGGAGGGCAGCAAACAACGCAAGCCGCAGCTAGTACCCAAAAGGGAATGGTATCGGCAGTGTCCTTGGAGTGGGAAAATTTTCTGACACCCATGCAGCCGCAGCCCACTGAACAGCAAGCGTGCAGATCCACCTCCAACACCGATCGCCTGGAGAAGATGGTCAAGGACTACATGTCAGATGGCGTAGCTGTGTCGAACCATCCATCTGCACCCTTCAACTATTGGGTATCGAAGCTAGACACCTGGCACGAACTGGCAATGTACGCAATAGAGGTGCTGGCTTGCCCGGCAGCCAGCGTTATGTCGGAACGCTGTTTCAGTGCTGCCGGAGGCATCGTCACAGATCGGCGTATCCGCCTCTCTACAGAAAATGCAGACCGTCTGACTCAAATTAAAATGAATCAATCCTGGATTGGAAATGACTACGCAACACTCCAGGACCCCAACCAAGTAACATGACCAATGAACATCTGGGATGGTGTTGCGTTTCCGGGCCCTGTTTATTGAACCTCTCATCTGTATTACATTTATGACTGCATGGCGGCAAAAAGCATTGCTGCTATATCCGCACGCTTTTTGTCCACATGCAAGGCCTGGGTTGTTGTGTCTCACAAAGCGTGGCCTTCTCCTCCTGCGCCTCCTCCTGTTCCATCACGTCTGCTGCTGCTGGGTTAGCGTTGCCGCGTGGTCCCTGTTTATTGAACCACTTATCTTTATTACATTTATGACTGCATGGCGGTACAAAGCATGCTATCCGCACGCTTCTTGCCCTCATGCAAGGCCTGGGTTGTTGTGTCTCACAAAGCGTGGCCTTCTCCTCCTGCGCCTGCTCCTGTTCCATCACGTCTGCTGCTGCTGGGTTAGCGTTGCCGCGTGGTCCCTGTTTATTGAACCACTTATCTTTATTACATTTATGACTGCATGGCGGTACAAAGCATGCTATCCGCACGCTTCTTGCCCTCATGCAAGGCCTGGGTTGTTGTGTCTCACAAAGCGTGGCCTTCTCCTCCTGCGCCTCCTCCTGTTCCATCACGTCTGCTGCTGCTGGGTTAGCGTTGCCGCGTGGTCCCTGTTTATTGAACCACTTATCTTTATTACATTTATGACTGCATGGCGGTACAAAGCATGCTATCCGCACGCTTCTTGCCCTCATGCAAGGCCTGGGTTGTTGTGTCTCACAAAGCGTGGCCTTCTCCTCCTGCGCCTGCTCCTGTTCCATCACGTCTGCTGCTGCTGGGTTAGCGTTGCCGCGTGGTCCCTGTTTATTGAACCACTTATCTTTATTACATTTATGACTGCATGGCGGTACAAAGCATGCTATCCGCACGCTTCTTGCCCTCATGCAAGGCCGGGGTTGTTGTGTCTCACAAAGCGTGGCCTTCTCCTCCTGCGCCTCCTCCTGTTCCATCACGTCTGCTGCTGCTGGGTTAGCGTTGCCGCGTGGTCCCTGTTTATTGAACCACTTATCTTTATTACATTTATGACTGCATGGCGGTACAAAGCATGCTATCCGCACGCTTCTTGCCCTCATGCAAGGCCTGGGTTGTTGTGTCTCACAAAGCGTGGCCTTCTCCTCCTGCGCCTGCTCCTGTTCCATCACGTCTGCTGCTGCTGGGTTAGCGTTGCCGCGTGGTCCCTGTTTATTGAACCACTTATCTTTATTACATTTATGACTGCATGGCGGTACAAAGCCTGCTATCCGCACGCTTCTTGCCCTCATGCAAGGCCGGGGTTGTTGTGTCTCACAAAGCGTGGCCTTCTTCTCCTCCTGCGCCACCCTCCTCCTGTTCCATCACGTGTGCTGCTGCTGGGTTAGCGTTACCGGTCCCTTTTCCTGGAACCTCTTATATGTATTACATTTATGACTGCATGCCGACAAAAAACATGTTACCTGTGCAAAGAAAACAGACATTTCCCGCATTTAAAAGACAGTTTTCCCTTTGAAACTTTAAAATCGATTTTCTCAAAAACTATAAGCTCTTTTTGCTAATTTTTTTTTCCTCTTGTACCCACTCCCAAGGTGCACATACCCTGTAAATTTGGGGTATGTAGCATGCAAGGAGGCTTTACAAACCACAAAAGTTCGGGTCCCCATTGACTTCCATTATGTTCGGAGTTCGGGTCGAACACCCGAACATCGCGGCCATGTTCGGCCTGTTCGGCCCGAACCCGAACATCTAGATGTTCGCCCAACACTAGCTAGAAGTATGAGATAGCTAGAGGAACCTCGATATTAAGCAGCTACAGGTGCTAGAAGTATGAGATAGCTAGAGGAACCTCAATATTAAGCAGCTACAGGTGCTAGAAGTATGAGATAGCTAGAGGAACCTCAATATTAAGCAGCTACAGGTGCTAGAAGTATGAGATAGCTAGAGGAACCTCAACATTAAGCAGCTACAGGTGCTAGAAGTATGAGATAGCTAGAGAAACCTCAATATTAAGCAGCTACAGGTGCTAGAAGTATGAGATAGCTAGAGGAACCTCGATATTAAGCAGCTACAGGTGCTAGAAGTATGAGATAGCTAGAGGAACCTCAATATTAAGCAGCTACAGGTGCTATAAGTATGAGATAGCTAGAGGAACCTCAACATTAAGCAGCTACAGGTGCTAGAAGTATGAGATAGCTAAAGGAACCTCAATATTAAGCAGCTACAGGTGCTATAAGTATGAGATAGCTAGAGGAACCTCAACATTAAGCAGCTACAGGTGCTAGAAGTATGAGATAGCTAGAGGAACCTCAACATTAAGCAGCTACAGGTGCTAGAAGTATGAGATAGCTAGAGGAACCTCAATATTAAGCAGCTACAGGTGCTATAAGTATGAGATAGCTAGAGGAACCTCAACATTAAGCAGCAGGTGCTAGAAGTATTTTTTCTTCTCCATAGCAATGCATTGTGAAAAAGATTTCAGTTAAAACACGTTAAGTGTGAACTGTGCTATTGGGAAACATGGGCATTACTTTGAAAATCAGTTGTCCTTTCAGTTACAACTGTGTAAACGGGGCCTAATGCTGGGCATACACGGCACGTTTTATACTATCAATCGAGCCGCTGATGGCTCGATTCATAATATTCAACCTGTCTGATACCCCGCCAGATCGATACTGTGCTCGATACCGGCGGGGGGAGAACAATAGGAAGAAATGAGCTGCTATTTAGCTGCGTCCGCGGGGACGAGCGGGAATCGATCTGCTCACATTCGCGGATGAGCGGTGACACGCCGGCATCGAGCCGCTCGCCCGATAGTATGCTGTGTATGCCCAGCATTACACTCTTCTCAAGACATGTATACAGGAGGAGGGAGGGAGGCACTGGGGGTGGAGAGAGAGATGCCTTTCCATCATCAGGCGCCTGTAGGCACGTGCCTATAGTGCCTTATGGTAAATCCAGCCCTGGGGCAAACACTGGCTAAATAATTTATGAATGCATATTGTAAAAATAAGCAATTGTATTCATTATGTTATTTTTACTACAGTTCCGCCTTACAGTGGACCTGAACTCTTGCACAGGACAGAAGGAAAACAGAGAAAGTGCACCCTGTATGTTTTTAGAGAATTTAGCCTGTCTAATTCCCACTCATTTGTGTTTAATCACAAGTTGTAATTTGATCTCTCCTCTGTGTCACCTGACTGCCACGACAGATAAGGCAGATAAGCTCATTTGAAAACACAGGATGTTAACCCTATGTCTGCTTCCATGAAAGCAGGAAGTAGAAACAGTGCAGATTGATTGCAGGATTTGTATCAGGTGTAGCAAAGAAATGTTTTTCTGTAGAGGTTATTATGCTGTTGCTTATCTTTAAGAGCAGAGAGGAAATTTTGAGATCAGGTCCTGCTTTAAAGGACCACTGAACTTAGAGGTATATGGAGGCTGCCATATTTATTTCCTTTTGAGCAATACCAGTTGTTGCCTGGTTGGCTGCCTCTGCCTCTAATACTATTAGCCATAGCCACTGAACAAGCATGCAGCAGATCAGGTGTTTCTGACATTATTGTCACATCTGACAAGATTAGCTGCATGCTTGTTCCTGGTGTTATTCAGACATTACTGCAGCCAATCAGATCAGCAGGGCTGCCAGGCAACTGGTATTGTTTAAAAGGAAATAAATATGGCAGCCTCCATATTCTTCTCACTTCAGTCATCCTTTAAGCTCCGTACACAGATAAAAATCGTTTGAAATGAACGACCAACAAATGGCAAATCATTTCAATACCGTTGCAAAGTTTCCACTGAAAGACCACGAATGATATTGATAATAAATGACGATTCTCGGTCACATTGGCCAAACCAGCTTGCCTATTATTTGCACGATTGTCGTGCTCGTTGATTAGTGGTCATAGAAGTCGAGAGATTCTGAACGATCTTTGCGTGAAGAAGAGGAATGAGTAGTGTTGATAGTTATGGATAATTTCAAGATTTTGAGTGGGGGGAATTTTTCCAATGACGATTTCTCACTTCATCTTGTTTTTGCGTAATTACATGAAGTTACGTTCACAGAATTCATTCACATATTTTGAACATATTTTTGCATAGATAAGTGTATTTGTGTGAAGATTCATGGACACGTATGTGAAAATTCATTTTCACCCAAAGCATTGTCAGTGGGCGCCAGGAATAGTGTTGGGCGAACAGTGTTCGCCACTGTTCGGGTTCTGCAGAACATCACCCTGTTCGGGTGATGTTCGAGTTCGGCCGAACACCTGATGGTGTTCGGCCAAACTGTTCGGCCATATGGCCGAACTAAGAGCGCATGGCCGAACGTTACCCGAACGTTCGGCTAGCGCTGTGATTGGCCGAACGGGTCACGTGGTTCGGACCCGAACGCGCTCTGATTGGCCGAACGGGCCACGTGGTTCGGGTAAATAAATACCCGATCCACGTCATGTCTCCGCCATTTGTCTGTGGGTTTAGCTTTGGGTAGGCAGGCAGGGTAGTTCTCTCTCCAGCCAGGCTAGCCAGGGTCCCCCAGTCATTGTGTCGCTGCTGGGAACAGTAGTACACCGCTCACCCACACTATATAGCATTGTGTTTACTGCCACTCTGTGTGTCTGCTGGGAACAGTAGTACACCGCTCACCCTGTATAGCATTGTGCTCTGTGTCGCTGCTGGGAATAGTAGTACACCGCTCAGCCACACTATATAGCATTGTGTTTCCTGCCACTCTGTGTGTCTGCTGGGAACAGTAGTACACCGCTCACCCTGTATAGCATTGTGCTCTGTGTCGCTGCTGGGAATAGTAGTACACCGCTCACCCACCACTGTATAGCATTGTGCTCTGTGTCGCTGCTGGGAATAGTAGTACACCGCTCACCCACCACTGTATAGCATTGTGCTCTGTGTCGCTGCTGGGAATAGTAGTACACCGCTCACCCACCACTGTATAGCATTGTGCTCTGTGTCGCTGCTGGGAATAGTAGTACACCGCTCACCCACCACTGTATAGCATTGTGCTCTGTGTCGCTGCTGGGAATAGTAGTACACCGCTCACCCACCACTGTATAGCATTGTGCTCTGTGTCACTGCTGGGAATAGTAGTACACCGCTCACCCACCACTGTATAGCATTGTGCTCTGTGTCGCTGCTGGGAATAGTAGTACACCGCTCACCCGCCACTGTATAGCATTTCTGTACTGCCACTGTACTGCTGCCAGTCAGCGTGTACTTTAAGGATAAGTGAAATGAAGAAGAAATCCTGTGAAAGAGGGAGGGGCAAGGGAAGAGGTGTTCCCCCTGACGGTTCACGTACAGGCCACAGTGGAGCACCGAAGAAAACCCACTCAATACCGTCCATGTTGTCCAGGAAATCAACCCTCACAAATCCAAAAGAACAGGACCAGATAATTAATTGGATGACCTCTCAAGCGTCCAGCAGTGGGTTAAGCAGCACCAGCACATCACACACGAGGTCCGAGTCCTCAGCCAGTTACAAGGAGCCAGTGGGCACAAAGCAGACACAACCGGCAGCGAAACCACGCACACAACTGCCAAATAACCAGTCCGAAGAATTTCCTCAGGACACAATGGGGTATTCGCAGGAGCTATTCCCAGCCCAACAAACTTCCACCTTTCAAAGGTCAATGGAACTGCCAGAAATTTTGTGCCCGGATTCACAACCATTGACTGTGGGAAATGCACCACGCACTGAAATGCAAGGCGAGTCCGAGGAGGACTCGGAAACCCAAATCCCAGAGCAAGTTGGGCAGGAGGGGTTTCAATTGCAGGAGGTCGGCCGAGAAGATATTGCAGACGACGTTGGAGTGAGCTGCGCAGAGGTTGTTCTGGGGAGCTCTACTCCACGGCGGCGGCCCACAATCACATATGACGAGTTTGAGGAGATGGAAGAGGAGGAGGAGGGTATGGACAATGTTGACAGAGACCCAGATTTTGTATGTGAAGGAGAACATCGCCGTCGTAGCAGCAGCACAGATGAGTCTGTTGAAGAACCCACTGCTGCACGAGTTCGCGAAATTTCAGGCACCACAAGCGTGGACGTTCAAGTGAGACAAAAAAGAGGCGCAAACAGAAATCGCCAGCAAGGCAGGTGCTCCAAAGTCTGGCCTTTCTTTGAAGACTGCAGTGAGGATGGTACCATGGTGATTTGCAAGGTGTGCAAGACCCGCCTGAGCAGGGGGAAACATATTAACAACCTCTCCACCACCAGCATGACCCGCCACATGGTATCCAAACATCCCACTCTGTGGCCGCCAGGACAGGGTACCAGCAGCAACACTGCCTCCCTTGGGGTCACCAGACTCACCACCAGACCCTCCTCAGCAGCAGCAGTAGCCCAGCCATTGCGTGGTTCACAACAACATTCACAAACATCAGACGACGCTGACACTGTCACTTTCCGGAATAGTGCTCTTGAGGTTTCCCAGTCATCAAACACAACAACCAACAGCCGTTCAGTGTGCAGCCCTACGGTTCAGTTGTCTGTCTCGGAGATGCTTGAGCGCAAGAGGAAATTGCCAGCAAATGACCCCCGGGCCGTGGCAGGAACAGCCAGCATAGCCAAGCTTCTGGCCTGCGAAATGCTGCCATATCGAGTGGTGGAGACAAACAGCTTCAAGGGCATGATGTCAGTGGCCATCCCACGTTACGTGGTTCCCAGCCGCTACCACTTTGCGCGCTCTGCAGTGCCTGAGTTGCATGAGCACGTGGTCAGCAAAATAACCCGAAGCTTGAAGAATGCCGTTGCCTGCAAGGTTCACCTCACCACTGACACCTGGACGAGTGCGTTCGGCCAGGGTCGATACATCTCCCTTACCGCGCACTGGGTGAACCTTGTGGAGCCTGGCAGCGATTCCTCACCTGCTACGGCGCGGGTGTTGCCCACGCCGCAAACAGCTGCACCGCCGTCCCTCCCACTGGATAACAACAGCAGCACCTACCTCTCTGACTCCTTCTCCTCCAACGCATCTCAAAGCTGTACCTCATCCGGAAACGCTAACCCAGCAGCAGTAGGATCGTGGAAGCAGTGCAGCACAGGTGTTGGCATGCGTCAGCAAGCGTTGCTGAAGCTGATCTGCCTTGGGGATAAGCAGCACACAGGGGAGGAAATTTGGAGGGGAATAAAGGAACACACGGATTTGTGGCTGGCACCGCTGGACCTGAAACCGGGCATGGTTGTGTGTGATAATGGGAGTAATCTCATTCGCGCTTTAAGGTTGGCTAAGCTGACACACATCCCTTGCCTGGCGCACGTGATGAACCTAGTAGTTCAGCGGTTCCTGAGGACATACCCAGGCGTGGCCGATCTTCTGTTGAAGGTGCGACGAGTGGCCAAACATTGTAGAAATTCCAGTACTGCTTCGGGGGCACTCGCCAAGATGCAGGAGCGCTTCAATCTCCCCCACCATCGCTTGCTGTGTGATGTCCCTACGCGCTGGAATTCTACGCTGCACATGCTAGCCCGCTTTTGGGAGCAGAAGAGTGCAGTGGTCCAGTACATGACGGCGCAGTACCGAGGCGCATCCGGACAGCTGCCAAGCTTCTGTGGATCCGATTGGGCCAACATGTTGGACCTCTGCCAAGTCCTCCAAAATTTTGAGCAATCCACGTTGCTTGTGAGCAGTGACAACTCTTCAGTCAGCATTACCATACCACTGCTGTGTTTACTGAAGAAGTCAATGTTGAAAATCAAGGAAACAGCTGTCATGATGCAACTGGGGGAATCTGAAGGAGAAAACGATCAGTGTGATGGTACCAACATCAGGCCATCTGCCTCAGGAAACGCTGGCCCCAGCAGCTATGACAAAGAAGAGGAGGAGGAACAGCTGGAGTTGGAGCAGGAATTTCATGCCACCACTGACGAGGGCCAGAGCGGTGCACGTTGGACTTCCACAATTCAGCGCGAATGGTCAGCAGAAGCAGACCAGGAAGAAGGTGACGACTATGATGCTTTACAACAACTATCACAACGCTCACAAGAGGATGATGAGGATTCTGGCAGGACTCTGGCACACATGGCTCAATTCATGCTAGACTGCATTGAACGCGACCCACGCATTGTGCGCATTCTGGACAACACCAATTACTGGGTTTATACCCTTCTGGACAGGGCCGGATTTAGGGGCAGGCCTCCTAGGCCGGTTCCTAGGGCGGAACAATGTTTGGGGCGGGTGGGGAGCCGAATGCGACATTTCCAATCCCCACAATGGGACAGAGGTCTGCTTTTCTCTGCGTCCGCAGCCGCCCGCTTTGCACGCTGCACCCTTGCGTGCGTGCGTGTGTCTGTGTGCAGGCAGCTACAGAGGAGTCCAGAGCAAAGTAGCCGATCAGCTGATGGGAGCGCAGGAACAGCGTCTGCAGCTTGTAAGGAGCTCTCGCGCTATGCTGCTGGGGCACAGCCAGAGTCAGAGTGAGACCTCCATGCACAAATCTGGAGGACCACAGCAGGCAGCTATTTGTCCCATCCATCTCTCTCCTCTCCTCCGAGTCCCGACAGCAAAGTGCGGGGGAGGGAGAGAGTGATCAGCTGAGCAGGACGAAGCTCACACGTGGAGAAGCAAGGCACTCTGTGCAGCCTTCCCCAGTGTACAGATGAGAGGTCTCACACCACGATGCAGGAAACTGGATGATCTGTTTCCTGACTGGGGATAACTTCTGCTGCAACGTCATTCTTGTGAGTTAGTGTGGTTACTGCATGTTTTTTACTACACCCCTCCTCCCCAGAAGCAGCATTAGGTGGTCCTTTTGTCCCCTCCCTCACCTCAGCATGTCCCCCCACTGCAAAGAGGCACTACTCCTTCCATCATGCCCGTTCACAGAGGCACTACTACTTCCAGCATTCTCCTTCCCCTCTATAGTGGCAATATATTGTAACTCCCAGCAAGAACCCTGTCTCCACAGAGGCACTACTACTCCCAGCATACTCCTTCCCCTCTATAGAGGCAATATAGGTCCCAGCAAGAAGGTCCCTCCCCTCTCCTCCATAGAGGCACTACTGCTCCCAGGATGCCCCTCCTCCTCTTTAAAGGCAACATAGCTCCCAGCAAGACTAACCCACAATTATAAAGGCACTTCAGTTCCAAGCATGCCACTCCACGAACCCACCCTGGTCTTCCCCAAAGTGATACGTGGCCCCCCCAGAACTTCTGCAGAGTATTCCCAGCACTCCGCACTTACCTGTCCTTACCTGAATGCTCCACTGTGGCTTATCCTCACAGGCACCTCATCTCTGTAACCAAGCGGCACATGAGTATGTACGTGCCGCCAGTCGATGAGGGGCCTATAAGGATGACGCACACAGATGGAGGGATTGCGCTCCACTGTAAATACTCTACAGGTATCTCAGGGGACCACTGTTCACAATGGGTAACCCAGCAGCCAGCTCTGGGGCCCTGGTGGTCAACCCAGTGCTATATGGTGATGGAGGGGCATGTTGGAAACTGCAGTGCCTCTGGAAGGGGAGGAGCATCCTGGGAGCTGTAGTGCCTCTGTGGAGGTATAGGAGCATGCTAGCAGCTGAGCTGTAGTGTCTCTATAGAGGGGGACATGCAGGGAGTGGTTTTCAGTTTGCCGCTATGAAAACGCTGGCCCTGGCTATTCCCTTAAATCTTACCTCAGTTCTGACTGCCCCCCTTTATCTTCTCTCTCCTCACCCCAACCTTGCTGATCCCTCCTCCCACTGACCACCTCTTCAGTTACTACTCCTTCCCACCCCCCAGCTCCAATACTGTATCATTTTCTGGTTTAATAGGTTTATTCAGTGCGTAAGTGTGACTGTAATTGTACTTGCCATGGGCAAGTAAGGTCCTTACATGTCCAGTAAAATAAAGTGCCTGTTCATGGAGAAAAAAAAAATCTAAGTGCCTTAGTTCTACTAGGCATGCACGGACCTAACTTGCGCTTGCCCTTTTGGGTCCCTCTCTGGTCAAAACCTATTTGATCAGAGAGGGACCCAGTGCTAGAATATGGATCTATGTTTTCTGTTGAGGTGGGGCGGAGGAATATTGTGTTTTGCGTTCACATATTGATATGTGTGTGTGTGGGGGGGGTGGGGGGGCAGCTGGTGACAGCAGGCCTAGGGCGGTAAAAGGTACAAATCCGGCCCTGCTTCTGGATCCACGGTACAAACACAATGTTCCAAAACTGCTTGAAGAAAGAGTCAGACAGGTCAAAATGGAAGAATACCAGCAGGCCCTTGTGGAGACTTTAGAGAGGAGATTGACATCCTCCCCCTCCTCTAGCCAGTTGTACGCCGACAGACTGACTTCCGCAAACCCAGGACGACCAGGAGGGCAGCAAACAACACAAGCCGCAGCTAGTGCCCAAAAGGGAATGGTATCGGCAGTGTCCTTGGAGACTACATGTCAGATGGCGTAGCTGTGTTGAACAATCCATCTGCACCCTTCAACTATTGGGTATCGAAGCTAGACACCTGGCACAAACTGGCAATGTACGCAATAGAGGTGCTGGCTTGCCCGGCAGCCAGCGTTATGTCGGAACGCTGTTTCAATGCTGCCGGAGGCATCGTCACAGATCGGCGTATCCGCTTCTCCACAGAAAATGCAGACCGTCTGACTCAAATTAAAATGAATCAATCCTGGATTTGAAACGACCATGCAACACTCCTGGACCCCAACCAAGTAACATGAACAATGACCATCTGTGATGGGTTGTCGGTCCCTGTTTATGGAACCTCTTATCTTTATTACATTTATGACTGCATGGCGGCAAAAAGCATGCTATCCGCACGCTTCTTGTCCTCATGCAAGGCCTGGGTTGTTGTGTCTGAAAGCGTGGCCTTCTCCTCCTGCGCCTCCTCCTGTTCCATCACGTGTGCTGCTGCTGGGTTAGCGTTTCCGGTCCCGGTTTATGGAACCTCTTATCTTTATTACATTTATGACTGCATGGCGGCAAAAAACATGCTATCTGCACGCTTCTTGTCCTCATGCAAGGCCTGGGTTGTTGTGTCTGAAAGCGTGGCCTTCTCCTCCTGCGCCTCCTCCTGTTCCATCACGTGTGCTGCTGCTGGGTTAGCGTTTCCGGTCCCTGTTTATGGAACCTCTTATCTTTATTACATTTATGACTGCATGGCGGCAAAAAGCATGCTATCCGCACGCTTTTTGTCCTCATGCAAGGTCTGGGTTGTTGTGTCTGAAAGTGTGGCCTTCTCCTCCTGCGCCTCCTCCTGTTCCATCACGTGTGCTGCTGCTGGGTTAGCGTTTCCGGTCCCTGTTTATGGAACCTCTTATCTTTATTACATTTATGACTGCATGCCGACAAAAAGCATGTTACCTGTGCAAAGAAAACAGACATTTCCCGCATTTTAAAGGCAGTTTTCCCTTTGAAACTTTAAAATTGATTTTCTCAAAAACTATAAGCTCTTTTTGCTAATTTTTTTTCCTCTTGTACCCACTCCCAAGATGCACATACCCTGTAAATTTGGGGTATGTAGCATATAAGGAGGCTTTACAAAGCACAAAAGTTCGGGTCCCCATTGACTTCCATTATGTTCGGAGTTCGGCGCGAACACCCGAACATCGCGGCCATGTTCGGCGAACGTTCGCGAACCCGAACATCCAGGTGTTCGCCCAACACTAGCCAGGAAGCACATTTTCACTTAGGGGAATATTTAGCGAAATTACCCAGGGCATCTTAACCACTTGAGGACCACGGTGTTAAACCCCCCTAAAGACCAGGCCATTTTTCAATAAATTGGCCACTGCATGCTTAAGGGCTCGCTGTATGGCCGCACATGTCAGCACACAAGTGATTCCCCCCCCCCCCCCCCCTTTTCTCTCCACCAACAGAGCTTTCTGTTGGTGGGGTCTGATAAGCTCCCGCCCCGCCCCCCCCCCCCCCCCCCCCCGGTTTTGGGTTTTTTTGTAAATATTTATTTCTATTTTTCACTAATAAATTTCCTATTTTTTTGTTTCCTTCTAGTCCCTCCCTCCCCGCCAGCCAATCACTGTGATCGGCTGTCATAGGCTTCAGCCTATGACAGTGGATCACCTCCGAGCCCACAGAGGGGACAGCTGTGTCACACGGCTGTCCCTAGTACAGCATTGCCGTGGATTGCAGTGCTGTACAAGCTAATTAGACGGCGGTTTCGCTGTCCAACAGTCTCCTAGAGGCTATCGCCACTGGGAGGCTGAAGGAGGAGTGGAGCCCCGCCTACCAAGCGGAGAAGCACGCAGATCGGCGCGCAATCTCCTGAAAAACAGGCTTCAAGGACCTTACGCTAATCGGCATTAGGCAGTCCTGGGGCTGCCGCCACGTCCACGCCCATCGTCATGACATGGTCGACAAGTAGTTAATAGCACATTAAAAGTGCATGCCAACAATGTAACTCATTGTTAAAAAAAAAAAACTTCAGTTTCACTACTTCTTTTTACATTTAAAAGTTTAGCAGAGGCCTCTATTACCCTACTTCCAAGGCCTGCCCCGCCACAGAAATTTCAGGCAGATAAGAATTAATGTAATTGTTTCATTGCAAAACATTAGCAGAGAACAAACTAAAGCTTTCATCAGCAGGGGTGGGGAGAATAAGACACTGTGCTTCAAAGAGTTTAGAGAAGCTACAGAGGCTATCTTCACACCTTCCCCTGGATAAATAATGGACAGCTAGAAGGGGCTGGGGGAACATGGCAGCTCCTATAGCTATTAGAAACCAGGAAATACTGCAGAAAAAAGTGGTGCTTGGTTCCCTTTAAAACAGAGGGTATTTGTGACTATTCAGGTTGGAGTGAGCTCTGAGGTGTCCCACAATGCACCACTGGAAAATCATACTAATCCATGCCATGCACTGATGAGGATCAACCAGTCCAAAACCGTCTGTATGCATGTTGGATTAGTAAGGCTCTGTACAATTAACAAGCTGACACATCATTGCATTCCAGCGGTTCTGGAGGTGTGGTTAGTCTACAGGGACAACAAAGGATGATTTGCATATTCAGCAGTGGTGCATCATGGGAGACATCTCAGCGCTCACTCCAACCTGAATAATCACAAACACCTTCTGTTCTAAAAAAGGAAACTTCTGCTTTGCATAGCAATTTAGTAAGGAGGCTTTTTGGTCTCTTTCAGGCCCTTACACACTCCTGGTAGTTCTGGTTCACCATGAGCTTGCTGGGTAATCTGTAAAAAAAAAAAAAAAAAGAGCCAGGTGATCTGATCATCAACGATGGGCAAAACCTGCTATCTTGCCGAGGTCCCCATTTCATCTTTGTCATTTTCTGCTGGCGTTTCTATAAGGAGGAGATGTGACACATTAGTAAATATGCAGAATATTATATAATCCACATTTTGCTATGCACCAGTAGAGGGAAATTCCCACCGACAGATAAAGCTGTGGAGTGCAGAGGAACACAGCCTCTGCCCTGCCACAGATGCCAGATGGGAATTGTACGAGTAGAAGCAATGCAGGGCAAGATAGCCCTTAAAGAGAGAGAGAGAGAGCACAGAAACAGAATGTATGTGTGTCCACCAATCTAGTCGCCAACCAGCGACGGTGAACACACAACAGCGGAAACAAAGTGGGAACGCAATCGCAAGAGTGGCGATTGCGAATAGTGACACAAGACCGAATCAGACAGAGCACAAGTGTAGCAAGAAAGACATAGCAAATAATGATCAGAACATCAAGGAAAATAACAAACGCTAGCTAAACGCGAACACCGCACTCATTCGCAACAGCGAACGCGTTAAAGACACGATCATCGTGCGTTAGGCGCCCAGTGATAAGCATGCCACCCTAACTAACCAATGAAACACAAACACGAAAAATAGAGAACGCAAACGCTTGCTAAACGGTTACCTCACCGAGCCTACAGCAAGCGTTCATACCAGACAAAACAGAGAGAAGGAGTAGCCAGCAGCAACCGCAGCTCTGGCCTACACTCCCAGACAGAGTACAGAAGGAACCACCGCCACTACCGCTAGGGCGAATGCAATCCAGACAGACAGACAGATGGGGCTACCAGTAGCAACCGCTGCTCTGGTTAGCACCCCTAAGGCAGAATACAGAAGGAACCACCGCCACTACCGCTAGGGCGAATGCAATCCCAACAAACAGAACGATGCAACAGATAGACAGTAGAAGGCAAACAGATAATACAACCAGACTACGCTAGAAGGAACGCCTAGTGCACTCCCAAGGAATTACTCTAAGATAATCTTAACAAATGATTAGCAAAGGCTGAGACTCCAGGTAAGTCAGCAGGAACAAACCATCATGACCAGCAAGGAATTCTGGGAAGAAATGGTTTTTATACTGCAAGCCATCAGAGGAAGCAGCTAAGCAATTTGCATGACAAGTGGATGCAAATTCCTCCCCAGAACAGCAACTCTGCAGCTTGCAGAGTGGAGACAGGTCTCTTTTCCAGGGACCTGCCGCACTCAGATTTACAAAATGGTCAAACAGCTGTCTGCCTGTGCAGACAGCAGAGCCGATCATTACACAGAGCCACAAGGGGGCAGGCTTGGGCTTGAAAAGACACCAGAGAAGACAGACTCAGCTATAATCTTTCCCTAGCAAAGCTAGACTGAGTGCTCAGTCAGGGATTCTTATCAGAGGTGAGAACAGTCAGATTAAACAGAGAAAAATGAAACAAAAAGCAGATTAGGTGTTTACAGTCATGTTCCCACTGATTTATAAGGTAAAATACATAAGGGTGCTTTGTCTCTGGTTCTCTTTAAGCACGCTACTTTTTCTATAGGATTGATCATAATGGTACATGCTAGGCTGGCTTTAGCATGTAGTGTGGTTGGTGGTCTAGGGGGTAAGTCAGATACCTACTACACACTGAGACCTGGGTTCAATTCCTGGCCAAGGTATGTAAGCTGGCTTTTGAAAAAGTACAAATCCTTAAAGCGGACCCAAACCAAACACTTTTTTAATTAAAAATATTTAGTTGCACCACTCTGACACATACAAAGATAAATAAACACTCCTTCAAACCTATGAGCATTTCAGTGCATGCTTTTCACCCTTCTCTTTTCATAGCTAGGGTTATACTGGGGGCAGCCATTAGCAATTCCTCCATTGCCGGACACCATCTACTCCACCAGTTTGCCGGAAAAATCCCGGCAATTTGAAAAGAAGGGAGGGGTTCCTCCAATAAATGTAAAATATTTTATATTTGTCATCATGCAGCTGAAAAAAGGCTGCTATTTATTATTATAATTTAGAAAATAGATTTTATTTCTGAAATCTTGTATTTTCAATTTGGGTCCACTTTAAGCATGCTACTTTTTCTATTGGATTGATCATAATTGTACATGCTATGCTCGCTTTAGCATGCAGTGTGGTTAGTGGTCTAGGGGGTAAGTCAGATACCTACTACACACTGAGACTTGGGTTCAATTCCCAGCCCAGCCTGGGTTAAATTCCTAGCCAAGGTATGTAAGCTGGCTTTTGAAAAAGTACAAATGCTTAAGCATGCTACTTTTTCTATTGGATTGATTATAATGGTACTTGCTAAGCTGGCTTTAGCATGTAGTGTGGTTGGTGGTCTAGGGAGTAAGTCAGATATCTACTACACACTGAGACTTGGGTTCAATTCCCAGCCCAGCCTGGGTTCAAATCCTGGCCAAGGTATGTAAGCTGGCTTTTGAAAAAGTACAAAACCTTAAAGAGAACCTGTACTGAGTAAAAATATTTAAAATAAACACATGAGTTAACTTCAAATGAACATTACATAGTTACCTTGCCATCAGTTCCTCTCAGAAGCTCACCATTTTCTTCTGACAATAATCCCTTCCAGTTCTGACAATATTTTGTCAGATCTGAAATATATCAGTTGCTGTCAGTAAAATATCAGTTGCTGTCAGTTATAGCTGAGAGGAAAACTGATGTACCAGGTAATGTCCATGTTTCCCTATGGCTCAAGTGGGCGATGTTACAGTTTAACTGTGTGCTGACCAGAAAGCTGTTATGGGTAATGGCCATTTTCAAAATGGAGGACGGAAAATTCGCTTGATCACAGTGAACAAATAGGATGCGGGACAGGAGAAAGACACTGAGGAGTAGACTACATGGAAGGTAAGTATGACTTGTGTATGCTTATTTTGACTTTTAATTTTCAGTTCAGGTTTTCTTTAAGCATGCTACTTTTTCTATTGGATTGATCATAATGGTACATGCTAGGCTGGCTTCAGCATGTAGTGTGGTTGATGGTCTAGGGGGTAAGGCAGATACCTACTACACACTGAGCCCTGGGTTCAATTTCCAGCCATGGTATGTAAGCTGGCTTTTGAAAAACTGCAATTCCCTACAAGATGATGGATGATACAAGAGGATGGAGAGAGATTGAGAGATTTTTTTTTTAAATTTCTGATGGAATCCGGAATTCCACGGAATTTCATACAAATCCGGCGGAATTTTCATAGCGACGGAATTTAACACTGACGGAATCCATGATTTCCTGGGGAACGGAATTTGCTGGTTCCGATCATCCCTAGTTGTCCTTCATACTACATGGACATTGGTAATTGGCCAATCATAATTGAAAGTGTTTATCCGGCCTTATGGTGTGTACACACTTGAAAGATTAATGAAAGATCTTAGACCAATTTTACCCCCTCCATGTAGTAGGAGAGCCATAGTCTACACAGTCTATTCTATTGAGCTGAACTCCCCATCAGATAGAAATATTTGCAAGGTACTGCACACAAAGATGATGTGCACACTCAAAAGATCCGTTCCTGCAAAAGATCTGTTCCTGCAAAAGATCCATTCCTGCAAAATGCATTCATAGTCTATGATATCTGCAGATCTCATACACACCTTCTTTAACAGACGTTCATCTGCAGATCTGAAGATCCATCCTGGTGGATCTGATCTGCAGATGAATGTCAGTTAAACAAGGTGTGTATGAGGATCTGCAGATCTCATAGACTATGAATGCATTTTGCAGGAACGGATCTTTTGCAGGAACAGATCTTTTGCAGATACTGATCTGTTGCATGTGTACAGCATCTTTGTGTGCAGCATCCTGCAAAGATTTCTATCTGATGAGGAGTTCAGCTCCATAGAATAGACTGCGTACAGTATGGCTCTCATACTACATGAAGGGGGTAAAATTAATCTAAGATCTTTCATTAATCTTTCAAGTGTGTACACACCATTAGGGTGCATACATGCATCCAATTTTGATTGGCCAATCACTGACCACATCTCCATGAAGTGTGAGGGCAACACATTTTGAATACTATGAACACATTTTGTAGGTAAGCTCTCATTCTACAATGGAAGTGTTAAAATTGACCAATCACTGGCCAATCAAAATTGGAGGTCTCTACCAAGCATTAAGCCTGGCACACATTTTCAATTATGATTGGCCAATCACTGACCAATTTTAGCACCTCCATGTAGTATGAGGGTCAGTAGATATTGAATAACATGAGCAGATTGTGTAGGTAACCTCTCCTACTACATGGAGGTGATAAATTTGGTCAGTGATTGGCCAATAATAATTTGCAGTGTGTAGTGCCTCACCCCGTTTGAACGATCAGCTGAGACTGATGAGGATATCTGTGCTCTGTGCCTGGATGTAGACAAGCGTCACGGCAAGGGTTAAGCGGTTTTTCGGCTGTCGGCGGAGCAGTCAGTCACTCCTCGGTGTAATTGGCAGGAAAATGAAGAGGACTATTCTGATGGAAATTATTTCATTATCCTGGTGTCTATTTTAATTTGGGAGCGCAGCGCTCCTGAGCGACGGGTATGACAGGGGAGTGTTATGCGGCTGTCGCAGGCGGTGCGGGGAGCGCTGGTGGGGGGGGGGGGAGGGGGGCATGTAAGCCGCCTGGTCCCTTCCACCTGCGTGCGGCAGATTAAATATTAATGCAGCGTTCCCTTTGCTCACAATACAAATACGAACAGGCACAGCGCCCGTTCAAAGGTAAACGCTTCGCCGCGGTTCGGGTGCAATGCACAGCGCGGCCAAATCCAGAGACGGTGCGAAATTCATTCATTCATATTGTGCTCCTACATGAAAATCGCGTTGTCCGCTGCTTACTCGTGCACCGCCGCTCGGTTTCTGTATTGCGCGTCAGCGCCGGTGTAAATTTATTTGCAATATTATTTAGTAAACAGAAAATTCTGGCTTGCATGTAAAGGTAATGCAAATTATATGCAACTTTCTACTGAGCTGACCCAAAATGTCAGGAGGGGCATTTAATTGGCCTACATTGCAATCTGCATACAATTTACATTACGTTTGCATGCAAGTCGAAATTGTTTGCAACTCCCCCCCACCTTTCCTTGCGTATTTCGGTAGCTGTTTGCATGTATGTGGCAACCTTACTGCGCTTTACCACCTACTCCTAACGCTAACTATGGGAGTGTTCATATAAGAGCGCCTGCTATCTATTGAATCGCAAACGCGGCTCCTGTACCATTTTCTGAGCGTTCATGTTCAATAGAAAGTATATGGAAATCGCAAAGCGCTTGAAAAAGTGCTTTGAATTGCGATTTTACAATACATTGTATGTATTCATTTCCGGGTCAAAGAGTTCACTTCCTGACTGATGTCAGGAAGTGTCAAAATTAATCGTTCAGCAAAATCACTTACAGAAGCGCTTTTCAAAGCACAAAGTGCAGGAAAAAGCGCATTTAAATTCGCTCAACAATAACAATTCTTTGAATGACGAGCAATCGTTCCTGCGATCTCGCGATGTGGGTGCAGGTGTCCGATTTTGTGAACGACTTTTGGCGACGCATGGAGACAACGCCCGTCACAGCGGATTGGATCTTTGATATTACCGACCACCCCATGCAAAGTACGGCGGTCACTTGACTTCCCGTTGGCACCTGTCGTGTGTACCCTCCTGCGGGAGAATGGATCGCAGAATGCTCGTCGTCCGGGGACGCCGCAGAGATCCATTTTCCTGGGACATCAGGTCAGTATCCAAATAATAGAGTGCTGTTTTTCAGCCGATCCTGGTTTTGTGCGCCTCTTACTCAACCCCGCCGCTATCTCCACCGGTATACAGAGTTCAGCTACATGATAGCCAGACGCCGGGTGCCATTGAGTAACTCCTGCCGGCGGTGCCTTCACTGGTAGCCGAAATTTGGCTGTATAATAGCAGCACTTAAAGAGAAACTCCGACCAAGAATTGAACTTTATCCCAATCAGTAGCTGATACCCCCCCCCCCCCCCTTTACATGAGAAATCTATTCCTTTTCACAAACAGACCATCAGGGGGCGCTGTATATCTTATATACTCTTGGCAGTTTCCTGTCAGTGAACCTTGCTGCATTGTGGGAAATAGCTGTTTACAGCTGTTTCCAACTGCCAAAAAAGCATGCAGCAGCTACATCACCTGCCCACAGTAAAAATGTCACCATGTAATAAATGTCAGAATGTAAATCAGGGATTTAAAAGATTTTACAATGGGCAAACACTGACTAAATCATTTATACATAATTATTGTAAAAATGAAGCACTTTTTTATTGCATTATTTTCACTGGAGTTCCTCTTTAAACTACTCAGTTGGGGCGGTCATAGCCGCAGATTGCATTGTGGTCTATGGTTGGGCTCAAATTACCTGCCTATGATACGTTCACTGGGGAAATCGCCTGAGAAATCTTGGTAGATCAAGTCCGATACCTAATATAAAGGATAACAAAATGTACGAACACGGGTTCTCCTGCCCTTCTGCCCAGGGCCGGCCCGCCCATGAGGCAGGGTGAAACTTTTGCCTCAGGCGGCACTTCTGGGGGGGCGGCGCCCCCCCCCCCGCGGGTGTGGGGGGGCCGCCCGAGCTGGAGGGGATAGCGGGCAGGAAGGGTGTATTGGGCCTAGCAGCGGGGAGGGGGGTCAGACCCCCCCCCACCCCCTCACCTGGGGCCCCCGTCCTCCGCTCCCCTCCAGCTTTAAAGAGTTACGTCGCTGGTTGCATTGTAAGAGGCAACGGGCGGGGATCACTCACCTCTTCCTCGTTCCAGCGTGCGCTCCACTGACGTCACTTCCTGCTACGCCGCAGGAAGTGTCGTCAGTGGAGCGCACGCTTAACGAGGAAAGGTGAGTGATCCCCACCTGTTGCCTCTTACAATGCAGCCAGCGACGTAACTCTTTAAAGCTGGAGGGGATCGGAGGATGGGGGACACAGTTGAGGGAGGGGGGGATCCGACCCCCCTCCCCGCCGCTAGGCCCAATACCCCCTTCCTGCCAGCTATCCCCTCCAGCTCGGGCGCCCCCCCCCCCCCTACACTCACGGCCTGGGGGGGGGGGGGGGGCGATTTCTTTCAAGATTGCCTCAGGTGGCAAAAAGTCTAGGGCCGGGCCTGCTTCTGTCCATCCCAAAACTACAGCAAACCCATTATGGGGAGGGGGTAAAATTAAGATAACAACATTTTAGGAATGCTTCATTGTAAAAATGAGCCAATCCTGATACAGTACAGGGGAGGGGCCTCATGATGACATCACCACAGTCCATCACCCTCCACAAACACACAAGGAGCGTGTCTACGACTTGACTTAAAGGGATACTGTAGGGGGGTCGGGGGAAAATGAACTGAACTTACCCGGGGCTTCTAATGGTCCCCCGCAGACATCCTGTGTTGGCGCAGCCAGTCACCGATGCTCCGGCCCTGCCTCCAGTTCACTTCTGGAATTTCTGACTTTAAAGTCAGAAAACCACTGCGCCTGCATGCCCATGTCCTCGCTCCCACTGATGTCACCAGGAGTGTACTGCGCAGACACAGACCATACTGGGCCTGCGCTGTGTGCTCTTGATGACATCAGCGGGATCGAGGACACGGCAACGCAGGCGCAGTGGTTTTCAGACTTTAAAGTCAGAAATTCCAGAAGTGAACCGGAGGCGGGGCCAGAGCATCGGTGAGTGGCTGCGCGGGCACAGGATGTCTGCGGGGGACCGTTAAAAGCCCCGGGTAAGATCAACTCATTTTTCCCCGACCCCCCTACAGTATCCCTTTAAGACACATAAGAGCACTGAAGAGTGATGAAGTCTCGGAGCTTCATTCTGCCTCTCAGTTATACAAATCTGCGGTCATTCTGGGAGTTAAGTTTTGCTTGTAGAAAAAAAATCACATTTCTTTCTAGACATTTAGCTTTAATTGGCCGGCGATGCGCTGCGCTCTGCACAACACGTTGCCAGGCAACTCCCAAACGCCAGGTGTTGTGCAGCGTGAATGGACCCAGAAAATGAGATTCCGCCCACCCTCGCTAAATATTTGCTATAAATATAACAGCGCTGCACAAATGTTTCTTTCTCCATTTTTTTCCCAATTCAATATTGTTATAAATTATCTTTTCATTTCATTTTGCAGCCAGCTGGGACTTTCCAGAAACCACCATGCAGCACAAACCGTCCTCATTTTCTAGCTTGGAATGCGTTTCAGCTCATGCTGGCCGGGAGTTTCCTCTTCTGGCATAAGTAAGGGCCGGTTCACACGTGGCCCGGACCAAAACCGGAGCCACGGATACCAATGTTAAAAACAGCGTCCGTCTTCACACACATTCGATCCGTTTTAAAAAAAACTGAACGGAGAGTCTGGGTTTGCAGGATTTTCACGGACACTGGATGCACGCAGGGGCAATGAAAGGCAATACAAAAACGGATCTCCCTCTGCACAGACCACTTTGCACACAGAAACGGAGGGAGAACCAGATTGCCTTGCCCTAGGTAGCCTGGAGGGGGTAGCAGGAAGGAAGGTGGAGCAGCGAGTACAGCGGTGGGGAGGGGGGGGGGTCGGACCCCCCCCTCCCTCACCTCGGGCTCCACCGACTGCGCTCTTCCTCCAGCTAGTTTCGCTAATAGTTTAAATTATGCCAGCAGCAAGCAGGGAAGCAATTACCTACTTCCTTTTGCGTTCCACCATTCACCGTTTGACTTCCTGCAATGCCGCCCACTGAAGTATAGAAGGCAGCATTGCAGGAAGCCACGCAGAGAGCGGTGGAATGCAAGGAAGTAAGTAGGTTTTTGCTTCCCCACTCGCTGCTGATTACATTCAGCGAAAATAGCTGGAGGGGGAAAGCGGAAGGGGGGACCCAGGTGAGGGAGGGGGGCCCAAACCCCTCCTCACTGTTGTGCCCGTTGCCCCCCTTCCTGCCAGACACCCCCTCCAGCTTGGCAGCCCCCTCCCTCCTCCACGGCCAGGGCTGGGGACACGTTTTTAAGATATGCAAACAGACTGGAAATGTATGCTGCAAAAGGACAGCATTTTTAATAACGGATCAGTTTGCGTTCCGGTCTTTGAAAACCGGATCAGTTCAAAGCAGATTGCGTTGTACAACCACACAAGTGTGGACCGAGCCTAATCCGAAGCACAAAGCAGGACGCATTAGCTTTTTCTTCACAACTGCACTAATTGAGTGACAGTCTGGACGTGAAGATTTTATTGCAATTTTTCTAAAAGTTACTACTGAATTTTAAATTGGCTGCAAAAGACCCTAAAATGTCTTCAAACCTAATTTATACCTGATTTGATTAGATCTAAATATTAGGGGTGTTTGGGCGTGACACATATTCAAGGACTGGGGATGGTGGTTCTCGTGGCTGGAGCGATGCGTGGCCACTTTATGAGTCAGCGGAGGGGTGTGGCTTCAGTTGACAGCACAGCCACTCCCCTTTCTGAATGCCCATGTAACTATAAGGAGAGATTTTAGACTGGTGGAGAAAGAAAAAGAGATGATGAGGATCTAAGATCATGAGCAGCAGAGTATTTTCCTGTAATTTAGCAAAAAGTAAGCATGTTTTGTGAAAACTTTTTATGCTTTTGCTGGTCATCATCATCAGTTGTCCTTCCAATCTTTGTGAAGCCACATTTGGTAAACTAAAGAGCAGAGAGATTAAAGGAGGTAGCAGGTGGGCCCTTTGACACCCACCAGGCCCCAAGCACTTGCCTAGGTTGCCCGGTGGATGATCTCGCTGTGGCTGGAGCCCTGGGTGAATAAGGTCTCTGACTATCAATAATGTACCTCTTGTTTCATGCGATGGTGTCTGGGACTTTCCTTTTGTCATACTTGTATTGTGGGGACTTTGCCTTGTTCGATGAAATCCAATGATATATGTGCCTCTCTCGCTACCTGGCCAATAAAGAGTTAATCAGCGAAGTCGCTAGTCAGGTGGGCGGAAATCACTCCCTCCAGTTTTAAAATAGATTGACTGAAATTTATTAAGTTTTCCCTTTGCCTGGATAATGTACAGATGTAGGCAAACAATGACTGCGTAGGTCGTATCTCTTTACTTTTCTGTATTCGTAGTCGTTAATTGCAGTCATGGGCGTACAATCGTGTTCCTTCCACTTGGTGCACTTTCTTAATTAATTGACAGACTGGAGATAATGGATTGACAAATTAAAGACAACTATTAAAGTTAACTAAAATTCTAAATGTCGCATACAGTATATTTCCAGTAATAACTAACAAATAGCAATACGAAGGCTTTTTTCATCTGTTCATGTTTTATGTGAAGAAAATATGACATTTACAGAGAACAGTTTTCACTGTGGGCGTTGCTATGGAGAACTGTGTCTAACACATCCAGCATACAGAAACAATCTTCACTGGCTCTAATACTGTGAGTAAAATGTGTTCAGAATGATAGAAAGCAGACATATAGCTTCAAATGTGTGTAAATAATCATCTTCTGAATGGGAGGATGGGGGCATCCAAGTAAGGAAAAAGTACAGGTCCTTCTCTTTAGATCCTTCCCTCTATCTAAAAATTCCTCAACTGTTCTCATATTATCTGTGAGAAAGCAGGCAGGGCAGAAACAAACAGTAAATCCTTACTCTGTGAATAGTGACAGAGAAGTGGATCCTAGCTACATGGTGTAGCTCTAGTCTCTAGCCCGGTGCCGACACAAATTGTTACAAAACAGCTGGTAAGCACAGCTTTTCTTTTCACACAGGCTGTGATGAGAGACCTCTGAAAAGCTTTCTAGTGTTGCTGGCCAAAAGCTCTATAGGTATGTGGAGTTTCCAGAAGAACAGTTTCTTTGATAGTTGTTCTTTAACTTTTAACAAAAAAAAAATATACATGTTTTTATAAGAAGGTTTATTCACACCTCTTAATGTCATATTCTTTGTAAGCTTCATTTCTTGTTTGTATGTGTCTCCTGTTGTCTCTTCTTTGAAACTTCTCTCTTCATTTGTAATAATCATATCTTCAATCTCCAGTCATCTAATCTTGAGGACCAGGAGTCACAGCATCCAATCCAGCCTTCTTCCTTCAAGGTGTTATTGACAAATGGCAATTCTTGGTCCTAGGCCCTGACAGTTTGCTGCCTGTGAACCTCCTTGTATTGTGGGAGATAATGGCTTTTTCCAACTGCCAAGCCAGCAATATCTCCCTCTGTGCATAGAACTCTCAGTGAAGAACATTCCGTACAGATCACCTGGCAGGACTAAAGAAGTGATGCATTTCAGCAATGAGATCACGGAAGCAACAAACATGAGCATGGACAAGCTACAAGAGGCAATAGAGGGGCCTGGCACGCTGTGCTCCATGGGGTCACAGAGAGTCGGACACAACTAAATAGCAACTGAACAGCACTGTGGCCTGCAGGGCCAGCCCTAATATGAAGCCGATTGAATTCAGGGCAGCAGACTCTAGGGGGCATCAGTTCTACACAGCTGATCTTCCTCAGTCTTCCCTTTGCTCTGCTGCTTCTGCCTGACTCATGCAGCACAGAGCTTGCCTGTGTGTGCTGGCACGCCCCTTATTTGAATATGCACTGCTCTCTGCTAGCCCCGCCTCCTCTCCATGTGTCGTTCTGCCCTCTGGTCTTTCTGGTATGTGGGTAAGCTGCAGCTTATTGCTGTGCATGTATGGCTGAGGCAAACAGGCTTTTTGAAGCTTCCATGAATATATATGGTATATACTGTATATATATATATATATCAGCACAAACCATTTGAATTTAATGCAAACTTATGCAATGTATGCACGCAGTCAGGGCCGGTTTAAGCAACAATAGGGCCCCAGGGCAAAATAAACCTAGCCCCCCCCCCCCCCCCCCCCCCCCAACATATACCCCGGAACAAAAATCGGCATTAGGGGACCTTTTTTGCAGCTGGTATAGTCAGGGTGTGAAGTCCCAATCGGTCGGAGCTCCACATTCTGGCTATCCCAGCCTGCATGGGGGACAAGGGGTTAAAAAGTTTCAGGAGGGGGGACCCCACATAATTTTTTTTATTCCCACATTCCCACACTCTAAACATAAAAAAAAATTGGGAAAATAGGAAAAAATGCCAGGGATCTTCATACAGCCATATTGCGGCTGTATAGCGATCCCTGGCCAAAGCGCTGCGGCTGCGTATAGACCCCGTGGAAACCCCATCAGGAAATGTATTGCGCTTTCGTTTGATGCATGTAAAAGTACACTACCGTTAGGTTTGCTACTAAAAGTGACATTTACCGCATTTAAAAGTATACTTTTTTCCTTCGAAACTTTAAAATCGATTTTCTCAAAAACTATAAGGTCTTTTTGAAAAATTGTTTTTCCTCTTATTCCTAATGATCTCCTTAACATATCCTGCAAATTTAGGGTTTCTAGCATTTAAGGTGGATTTGCTATTAACAATTAAAGTTGGCAGGTTTTTAAATGTGTATTTTTTTTCCTTTGAAACTTTAAAATCGATTTTCTCAAAAACTATAAGGCTGATTTGAATTTTTTTTCCTCTTGTAGCCACTGGGAGCCCCTACAAGCTCTGGGGCCCTGGGGCAGCTGCCTCCTCTGCCTCTATGGTAGCGCCGGCCCTGCACGCAGTCATGGCGTCCCTCTTCCGCATAGAAAATACACAGAATCAAGGGTCTGCAGCACACAACAAAGGTAAAGAAGAGACAGGGGCTCTTGGTCCCGCAATGTAAATGTTCTCCATCTCACCGACTGCGCCTGGCCATAGCTCCCTACTGTTTTGGAGGGACAGTCCTTCTTTAGGAGCCCTGTCCCTCTGTTCCTCTTTTTTTCTCATTTGTCCCTCTTTCAGGACTCATGTACAGATCTGTGTAAATATATGTAATTTTCTACTGAAAAATGTGTTTACTTAACTTCAAACTTGATGCCCATCCTTTAAAGAGGAACTCCAGTGAAAATAATTTAATAAAAAAGTGCTTCATTTTTACAATAATTATGTATAAATGATTTAGTCAGTGTTTGCTCATTGTAAAATCTTTCCTCTCCCAGATTCACATTCTGACATGTATTACATGGTGACATTGTTACTGTGGGCAAGTTATGTAGCTGTTTCTAGCTGCTCTGGCTGTTACAGACAGCTTTAAACAGCCATTTCCTGTCTGTGAACATTGTTACATTGTGGCAGTTTGCCCAGAGTACTGCGGTATTCAGAGCCTCTTGTGGGAGGGGTTTCAGCACAAAATCAGTCATACAGCGCCCCCTGATGGTCTGTTTGTGAAAATCATTATATTTCTCATGTAAAAGGGGGTATCAGCTACTGATTGGGATAAAGTTCAATTCTAGGTTGGAGTTTCTCTTTAAGTTGAAATATTACTTATTTTCAAATGTTAATATGAAGGAAACTGATCCAGAATAGAAAGAACCAGGGTGGTTTGATGTAAGGAAACGCGGAAAATCAGCCGCCTCCACTCAGCGTGAGGCGGCTGTTTCCATGGAGAGCATGGCGGAACGCGGAAAAACTGCCGCGGTTAGCACGCATGGCTCTGTTGCTGACACTTTGACCCAGCGCAGGGAGGCAGCCGCTGGTGTAGATAGCGGTGAGACCAACCCCGTGCATGGGTCAGCGGAGACATTGCTGAGCAGTACTGGTGTGGCTGGGACTGATAGTCCACCTAGGTTCAGAATGACGCGCGTGCGCGCAGAGAGGCAGAACCTTTATGGCAGTCAGAGAAAGGTCAGCTGACCAGGCCGGTCAGCTGATGATCACAGCAACTTTCATTGGTCCAGCACTTAAGGGAGGTGCTGGAGAGCACTGATGTATATATACTGGGTGCTGGTCATTCTCTGGTTGTCTGTCGTTGCGATCACTACGTGGTAGCACTCAGGCCTTGTCTGTTTCTGTGTTCTAGCATAGTTTCCAAAGGTGTTGACGATCACGGACCTCACACCTTAGCGTTAGGAAATTGAACTGTATTATTTGTTATGACCTTTTGCCTGCCTGACTATCCTGCTGAACTCTGATTCTGTACCTTGCTATCTCTGATATCCTGTTGCCAAACTCTGCTCGTTCCTGGACTCTGTATTTGCCTCTCGATTCTGTACCCCGCTATTCTGATACTCCGTTGCCAAACCCTGCCTGTTTATTGGATTCTGTATCTGTCTCCTGAATCTGTACCGTATCTGTCTGTGTGTTAACGACCTGGATTGCCCGACCTCGAGAACTGGCCTTACTGTTAGAGGCAGTTCCCAGACCTGTTAGTGACACCCTCTCTCTGGTGTCACTCACGTTCTGTCCTTCCTATCCTCAGCTTAGCTCCTCCCCCGGGAGAGTCTAGGCATACGGAAGGAACCTACTTCTGTGCAGTACTCCTTACTGCTTCTGTACCTTCTCCTAAAGTGCAATACCTAAAGTATTACTGTTACACCAAAAAACTCTTATTCCTCAGGTGTCCAGAGGTTTGAATATATATCTGATTATCGGTGATACTGCAGATCACCAATAATCAGGTATATTCTGTATTCTTGGTGATACTGCAGATCACCGGTAATCAGACCCTCTCTGTTACACCGATCGTTACATTTGACTTAAAAATGTAACGATCGGTGGGCGCAGAGAGTATCTGATTACCGGTGATCTGCAGTATCACCGGAAATACAGATATATACCAGATTATAAGTGAACTGCAGTCTCACCGATAATCCGATATACAAACTAACCTCTGATCACCCGAGTAGAGTGTAGTGTTTGGTGTAACTGTAACACTAAGAGGACAAGGCCTCAATGCAGTAAGGAGTACTGCACAGATTCCTTCCGCAGACCTGAGCTCTCCAAGACGGGAGGAGTCAGTCTGACAGTAGGAAGGGATATCTGAAAGTGACCCTCAGGAGGAAGGATCGCTAACAGAGCGAGGAACCGCCTCTAACGGTAAGGTCGGTTCTCGAGGTCGGACAAGCCAGGTCGTACACACACCGACAGATAAAGTACAGGATCAGGAGGCAAAGGCAGAGTCAAAGTACAGGCAGGGTTCAGCAACGGGGTATCAGAAATATCGGGGTACAAAATCAGGAGGCAGAAGCAGAGTCAAGGAACGAGCCGGGGTTCGGCAACAGAGTATCAGAAATATCGAGGTGCAAGATCAGAGTTCAGGAGGATAGTCAAGGCAGGCAAAAGTCATAACAGATAATCACAATCAAACTAGTACTTTAGCTATCAACAGAATCTAGCTTAGTGCAGGATTACAGCTCCAGCTGGTCCCGGCACACTAACGGATCTGACTACGGATCTGGGTGCTCCCACATATGTGAACGCAACGCCAGACAAGGAGCAAGTGAACAACCAGCAGTATATATACTCTAGGACCTTTCCAGGACCTCCCTAATTGCTGGTCCAATGGGAGCAGTGGAATTTGTCAGCTGACCCAGCTGGTCAGCCGACACCCTTCTAACTGCTATTTAAACTCTGCCTCTGTGCTCGCGCGCGTGTAAGTCTAAATCTTGGTGGACTATCAGTCCCAGCCACACCAGTACTGTTTTGCAATGTATCTAATGCGGAGGTCGCCTCTGATGTGGATTCCGCCGTTACCAATGCGGATTCCGCCGCACTGCCCATGCGGCATGCAGCGTTTTTTCCGCGTTGTGGCGCCATGCTGGACGCGGAAACAGCCGCCTCACCTCGAGAGACGGCGGCTTTTCCGCGTTTCCTCACAGTACCCCCCTCCCGAGGAGTGGACTCCGGACAACTCCCACCAGGCTTCTCGGGATGTACAGCATGAAATTCCTTCACTAACTCGTCCGCATGCATGCGGTTCCTAGGTACACATTGCCTCTCCTCAATCCCGTACCCCTTCCAATGTACGAGGTACTGTACCGAGTTCTGTACAGTACGTGAATCTATGATCTTCTCCACTTCGTACTCGGGTTGGGCATCCACCAACACGGGAGGAGGAGGAGTAGGACCCACCTGGACTGCTGGTTTAAGAAGGGACACGTGGAAGGACCTCACCCCCCGCATGCTGGTGGGAAGGTCAATGGAATAAGTAACATTATTAATCTTCTTGGTCACGGAGAATGGGCCCACAAACCTGGGACCCAGTTTGGCAGATGGCTGCTTCAGGGTCAAGTGACGTGTGGACACCCAGACTAGATCCCCTGGCCGAAACTTCCATTCCACGGACCGTCTCTTATCTGCTTGACCCTTCTGACTCTGGAACGCCTTCTGTAAATTCCCCTTAACAATTCCCCAATTGTCCCTGAGTGATCTCTGCCAATCTTCCAGTGCTGGAAATGGAGACGAGACAACTGGAAAAGGGGAAAATTTGGGTGACCTCCCTGTTACAATCTGAAATGGGGAAAACCCCGACGAGGAATTCTTTAAATTATTTTGAGCGAATTCCGCGAAGGGCAAACATTTCACCCAGTCACTCTGCGCCTCAGCAACGTAGCATCTCAGAAATTGCTCCAGGGATTGGTTAATGCGTTCTGTCTGCCCATTGGTCTGTGGGTGGTAGCCTGACGAGAAAGACAATTTCATGCCCATTTGGTGGCAAAATGCCCTCCAGAATCCAGACACAAACTGGACTCCCCTATCAGACACGATGTCTTCCGGAATGCCATGCAGCCGGAAGATGTGAATGATAAACAATTCAGCCAGTTCTTGAGCCGAGGGGAGTCCTTTCAGGGGCACAAAATGGGCCATTTTGCTAAACCGGTCGACTACCACCCAAATGACCGACATGCCTTCAGACCTGGGCAATTCCCCCACAAAATCCATGGACAAGTGGGTCCATGGCTCACTCGGGGTGGGCAAAGGCTGCAACCTTCCTACAGGTGCCAGCCGGGAGGGCTTACTCTGGGCGCACACCGCACACTCCCTAACATACTCCTTGCAATCTGTTGCCAAGGAAGGCCACCAAGCACACCTGGCAATCAGATCCTGCGTTCTGGCAGCTCCAGGATGACCAGCATTCTTATGGGCGTGAAAGAGTTGCAGAACCTGTAACCGGAATGGTAGTGGTATGAACAAGACCCCTTCGGGTTTCCCTTCAGGAACCTCCTGCTGAAAGGGACCCAAGATCTCTGTCCACTCTTCCCAAGACTCCGTGGCGGCTAACACCAGTTTCTGCGGAAGGATGGATTCAGGAGTGGAAGGCTGTGCTGTCTCAGGTTCGAAACACCTGGAGAGGGCATCTGCCTTGATGTTTTTGCTACCTGGAGTGTATGTGATTATAAACCTGAATCTCGTAAAAAACAAGGACCACCGGGCCTGACGGGGACTAAGCCTCTTAGCCCCCTCGATGTACTCCAAGTTCTTGTGGTCGGTGTAAACAGTGATCGTGTGCTCTGCCCCCTCCAACCAGTGGCGCCACTCCTCAAATGCCAATTTAATGGCCAGGAGCTCTCTGTTGCCTATATCGTAGTTTCTCTCCGCCGGAGAGAACCTACGGGAAAAGTACGCACAGGGGTGTAGTCTTCCCTGTAACCCTGATCGCTGAGACAGCACAGCCCCTACCCCGACCTCCGAGGCATCGACCTCAACAATGAACGGATAAGCGGTGTCGACATGTCTCAGGATTGGTGCGGAACAAAACAATCTTTTCAGACTAGAAAATGCATTCTGAGCCTCCGGAGACCAGTGGGTAGTATCTGCCCCCTTTTTTGTGAGACTGGTAAGGGGTGCAATGATCGTGGAGTACCCTTTTATAAACCTCCTATAATAATTTGCAAAACCCAGGAATCTCTGGAGGGCTTTCAGGCCCACAGGTTGCGGCCATTCTAGGACAGCTGTGACTTTAGCAGGGTCCATTGACAGACCTGAGGTAGAAATCACATACCCCAGAAACGTGACGGATGTCACCTCAAAAATACACTTTTCTAACTTGGCGTAGAGTCTATGCTGTCTTAATTTGTTTAGGACAAATTTCACATGGACCCTGTGTTCGGGGAGGTTATTGGAATAAATTAATATATCATCGAGGTATACCAGTACGAATTTACCCAATACCTCCCGGAATACCTCATTGATTAGTTCCTGGAAGACGGCGGGCGCATTGCACAACCCGAAGGGCATCACCAAGTATTCGTAATGCCCGTCGGGTGTGTTAAAGGCCGTCTTCCATTCATCGCCCCTTCTAATGCGGATTAGGTTGTATGCCCCCCTCAGATCTAACTTAGAAAAGATCTTTGCAGTCGTGACCTGCGTGAATAAGTCGTCTATCAATGGTAACGGATAGCGATTCTTCACCGTGATTTTATTGAGACCTCGGTAGTCGATACAAGGTCGAAGACCCCTGTCTTTTTTCTTAACGAAAAAGAAACCGGCCCCAGCAGGTGACCGAGAGGGCCGAATAAACCCCTTGGCCAGGTTGTCACGAATGTACTCCTGCATGGCCAACTTCTCGGGACCGGACAAGTTATACAGGTGACCCCTAGGGGGCATACAACCAGCACGGAGATCAATGGGGCAATCGAACGGGCGATGAGGAGGTAATTGATCAGCAGACTTGGGACAAAAGACATCAGAAAAATCGGAATACACCTTGGGAACACCCTCCACGTACACCTTGGTCTGACCCAATGTCACCTTTCCTAGACACTGTTGGTGACAATGATCAGACCATCTGGTTACCTGACCCGTGGCCCAGTCGATTTGTGGAGAGTGGGCCTGTAACCAAGGCATGCCTAAGATAATAGTGGAGGTTGACATGTTCAAAACGAAAAACTGTAGCTGTTCCCCATGCAATACCCCTATCGTGACCCTCACCTGCGGAGTCTGAGACAGGGGACGATCCCGTTGCAGCGGGGAATCGTCTACTGCCGTGACCTGAATGGGGGGACTTACTGGAGTGAGAGGAATACCCAACTCCCGAGCAAATTCAAGGTTCATAAAATTGGCCGCTGAGCCAGAGTCAATAAAAGCTTCAGTGTCCACAGACTTATCATCCCACGTAATAGTACAGGGGAGAAGTAACTTCTTCTCTTTTTGGGGTGAGAATGAAGTGCCTAGGGTGTCACCCCCCACTACTCCTAGGCAGACCCGTTTCCCGACTTGTTAGGGCAGTTTCGCACCCTGTGCCCTGCTTCTGCACAATACAGGCACAGTTGTTCTGTTATTCTCCGCCTACGTTCCACCTGGGTCAATCTTGATCGACCAATTTGCATGGGTTCGGGTGGTGGTGAGGCTGGAGAGGGTGACACCGGTGGAGATGCCGTTACTGCGGGCGTACCAGAAGGTGCCACATACGAAGTCACCCTGACCCGGTGACTGCCCCTAGTCTGCCTCTGATGGCGTAGTCGACGATCGACTCTGATGGCCGATGATATGGCCTCATCGACTGTTGTGGGCTCGGGTAAGGTTAGCATCAAATCAGAGACCTCCTCCGACAACCCAGATAGAAAATAATCCATCAGAGCAAAATTGTCGAATCTGGCGGTAACAGACCACCTACGAAATTCTGCTGCGTAATCCTCGACCGACCCTCTGCCTTGCCGCAAAAGTTTGAGCTTCCGCTCTGAAGTTGCCGCAAGGTCAGGGTCGTCGTATATTACGGCCATAGCCTTAAAAAATTCCTCGACTGAGGTCAGAGCTAAATTAGTGGGGGACAGGTTGTATGCCCAGGACTGGGAATCACCAGTTAACAGTGTTTTAATGAAAATGACCCGTTGGGTCTCAGTCCCCGAGGATCGGGGTCTTAACTCGAAGTATGACAACACTCTACTCTTGAAATTCCGGAAGTCAGACTTGTGGCCGGAAAATTTATCAGGTACAGGCATACGTATGTCATCACTAGGAGGGGATCGCACTGAATCAACTGACGTCTGGAGGGTTTGCACAGAGCCTGAAAGGGCATCAATCAAAGCTTTGTGCTGGCCCAGTGCTTGATGGAGGTTATCCACCGAAGTGGCAAGCATACCCAGACGACCAGTGTTTGCGTCCATTTTGTTTTTTGGTCTGGCGTTCTGTAACGATCGGTGGGCGCAGAGAGTATCTGATTACCGGTGATCTGCAGTATCACCGGAAATACAGATATATACCAGATTATAAGTGAACTGCAGTCTCACCGATAATCCGATATACAAACTAACCTCTGATCACCCGAGTAGAGTGTAGTGTTTGGTGTAACTGTAACACTAAGAGGACAAGGCCTCAATGCAGTAAGGAGTACTGCACAGATTCCTTCCGCAGACCTGAGCTCTCCAAGACGGGAGGAGTCAGTCTGACAGTAGGAAGGGATATCTGAAAGTGACCCTCAGGAGGAAGGATCGCTAACAGAGCGAGGAACCGCCTCTAACGGTAAGGTCGGTTCTCGAGGTCGGACAAGCCAGGTCGTACACACACGGACAGATAAAGTACAGGATCAGGAGGCAAAGGCAGAGTCAAAGTACAGGCAGGGTTCAGCAACGGGGTATCAGAAATATCGGGGTACAAAATCAGGAGGCAGAAGCAGAGTCAAGGAACGAGCCGGGGTTCGGCAACAGAGTATCAGAAATATCGAGGTGCAAGATCAGAGTTCAGGAGGATAGTCAAGGCAGGCAAAAGTCATAACAGATAATCACAATCAAACTAGTACTTTAGCTATCAACAGAATCTAGCTTAGTGTAGGATTACAGCTCCAGCTGGTCCCGGCACACTAACGGATCTGACTACGGATCTGGGTGCTCCCACATATGTGAACGCAACGCCAGACAAGGAGCAAGTGAACAACCAGCAGTATATATACTCTAGGACCTTTCCAGGACCTCCCTAATTGCTGGTCCAATGGGAGCAGTGGAATTTGTCAGCTGACCCAGCTGGTCAGCCGACACCCTTCTAACTGCTATTTAAACTCTGCCTCTGTGCTCGCGCGCGTGTAAGTCTAAATCTTGGTGGACTATCAGTCCCAGCCACACCAGTACTGTTTTGCAATGTATCTAATGCGGGGGTCGCCTCTGATGTGGATTCCGCCGTTACCAATGCGGATTCCGCCGCACTGCCCATGCGGCATGCAGCGTTTTTTCCGCGTTGTGGCGCCATGCTGGACGCGGAAACAGCCGCCTCACCTCGAGAGACGGCGGCTTTTCCGCGTTTCCTCACAAAAAAACAACATATTTTTGTTATGAAATCTTAATTGTATGCATGATTAGGGGTGTGCCAGGGGCATGGTTAGAGATGTGGCAGGGGTGTAGCTTAACCTCCTGAGGACCGCTCCACGGCAATCGGCGTAGCCGCGGCGGCAGCCCCAGGACCGCCTAACGCTGATCTGCTTGCAGTCCTGGGGGCGTGTTTTGCACGGGGGAGACAGGAGTGATCGGCTGTCATAGGTGTGACGCTCACATGCTTCCCGAGAAAGCCGCGCGTGCGCCATTTAAGTCACAAAGGCAAATTTCATTGTAAATACCCCAAATTACGTTTTAAATCCAATTTTTTTCCCTACTCCCTGGCTCTGCCAGCAATCACTGATAGCTTTCAATTACGGAACCTTGCACGTAGGTGTGAAATCTGTTCCCAAGCATTCCTGAAAAAGTATATGGCTCATCCATCAGATGAAGTCAGATATGAGCTTGATAGAAGCAATTTAAAGGAGAGAGAGCTGGGACTGCTCGGCACCAATATCAGCAGGGAAGCTGACACTTAGCCCTGCTGTCCTAGCTTCAAAAGACCCCTCCAAAATAAATGCAGGGGTTCCGTGAAATCAAAAACGTATTTTTTTTTTTCTTCTTCAAACTCAGAAGCATACCTGGTATGGGAAGTTTGTCAGCCAATGGCGTCTCAGCCTTCCACAGCTGTTGGCCAGTACTGGGTAATGCCATCATCATGGTTTGATAGGTGCATAAGTAAATTTTATTATAACATCGTGTATTGACAATTACGCTCATATTTCTAACGTCTTCCCGTCCCCTTACTCCCCTCCTCATTCTAACCACTCACTAACCACTCAATCAACCACCAGTAGGCTTTCATACTTCTTTTATACCATTATCTTCCTCATCCAGCACTCATTACATGCACACACTCAGTCTAACACGAACCTCGACCCACCATGTGCCTATCATTACCCCATCTCAGCCATGTCTGTCTTACCCTCTAATCCACATGTGGCAGAAGCTTATGTTTTGTCCAGATATCTTTTTATAAGTGATTGCCACAAGTTATTACAGGATCTTAACGCTTTCGAACAGACTAAGACAGGTATATAGCTAGTTTTATCATGTACCCCATGCACTTCACCACCACATAACTGATTCATTCTGTTGATCCAGACGTCAAAACTTGGCGGGGATGAGTCTTTCCATTTATCTACTATGAAATTTTTTCCGACCTTAGGGCCAATTTCTTTGATTAAAGTACTACCTTTACTGCTTTCTGGGCTCGAGATGCCAAAGATAGCTTCACTAGCTGTCAGCTCGAAATTCTCCTCTAGTAGCTCGCTGCTAAAATTACATATTTTTTCCCAGAAGTTCTTAATCACTGGGCAGGTCCACCACATGTGCATCTCTGTTCCACCGTCCTGCCCACACCTCCAGCAAAATTCTTTTTGTCTTGAAAATTTTTGAATACGGGCTGGAGTCATGTACCATCTGGCTAAGGTCTTATATTGGACAAGCTGGAGTTCTGTATCTTGGATCTCCCAGTTGCCTTTCCAAATCCTAGGCCATTCGTTATCTAGGAAGCAACCGAGGATCTTTTCCCATTTTGTACAGTAAGTGGGGATCAAAATGTGGCTCTCACCTTGACTGATAAGTCTGTTTATTTTAGACAAGGCTTTGTCCATTTTCTTATTGAGGAGAATGTGTTTTTCTAAAATGTTTAGGTCTTTTCTTGTTTTGGTTAATTTCGAGTTTATTTTATGCAGGAAACTCCGGACTTGGGTTAGACCCCACGTATCTTTCTGCCCAAAATTGGTTAGCAGACTAACAATCCCCAAACCAGGATTGCCCCTAAGATTAATAATGCGTGTTTCGCGACTGAGTTTATTCCTGGTGAACCAAGACTTCACCAAACCTGGAGTGAAGTCCGGGTTCTCCCTCAGGGAGGTCAGAGGCGAGAGGCCCGTTTCTTTATGCCATTTTGACACAAACCAATAGAGGGTTTTTAGTGTAGGCCCTACCAGAGGATGCTGAGTGGAAGAGTATACTTTGTGGATGTTACTCGGAATCCAAGTGAATATTAGATCAAAATTACACTCTTCCCTTTCCAATACAGTCCATAATTTCTCTGTGTCGCTGGAAGAGGACTCTATTTTCCAGTCTAGCACTCTAGCCAAATGTGTGCTCCTGTAATAATTTTGAATATTTGGTGCCGCTAGACCTCCCGCCTCTTTCCCCCTCGATATGGTTCTGTAGCATATCCTGCGCCTGGACCTACTCCAGATGAAATCCTCTAAGATTTTATGCCAAACTTGAAACCACGAGCTGGGGATGGCCACTGGCACACTTCGCAACAGAAAAATAAGTTGGGGTAATACTAGCATTTTAATTATATTTATCCTTCCGATGATATTAAAACAGGGACGGTCCCAAGATTGGAGTTTCTTCTTATATACATTTATGGTTGGGGAAAAGTTGGCCTTAAATAAGTCATCAGGGTTTGGGGTAAGTTTAATTCCAAGATATTTGATTGCGCAATTATTCCATTTAAAATTACTAATTTGTTTTATATTATGCATAGTGTTGGAGGAGCAGCCTAAGTTTAGGATTATAGTCTTTTCATGATTAAGTTTAAAATTAGAGTTTAAGGAAAAAGTTTCTAGGAGTTCCTTACACCTAGTAATCGATTGGACTGGATCGGATAGAGTTAATAATAAATCATCCGCATACGCGAGTATTTTAAATTCGTCTTTGTTAGTTTTGATTCCATTAACCATGCTATCCTTTTGAATTAATTGAATAATTGCCTCTAAACTGAAATTAAATAGCCAGGAAGATAATGGGCAACCCTGTCTAACCCCCTTCTTAATATCAAAGATTTTAGTGATGTAGCCATTAACGTTAACTCCTGCGCTTTGATTCATATACAATCTTTTGATTCTGTTTATAAATTTTGGACCAAAACCTAACCTCTCTAGAGATGCAAAGACAAATTCTCGTGAGAGGCGATCAAAGGCCTTTTCTGCGTCAACCGCTACCATTACTGCTTCGACTTTTCTTTTCTTACATATGTGGATTAGATTAGTTGCAGCATAGATGTTATCTTGAGTTTGCTTATTCTTCACGAAACCAGCCTGTTGTTTGCCAAGAATTCTATCAGCCACTGAACCCAGCCTATTTGCTAGAATTTTAGCGTAAATTTTGAGAAATCAAAAACTTATTTGCAGGGTTCCTCCAGTGTAGAAAGGTTGAGAAAGGCTGGTCTATGATAATCCATAGACTTCAGTATTTGTAATATTTCTGGTGTTACAAAGATTCCAGGTCCTTTAAATTCACAGAGAGTGTTGGACTTCACGTGACAATGGTCCTGAGAGATTTTCAACCATCTGGATCTTCCAGGACTAGTGCTACAAACGGTGGAAGTCAAAAACTGTGTTATGAGCTAGCCATGGTCATCATGTGTAGTATCAAATGATTTGTAAAATTATGCTGAGTGTGAATATGCATTCTGTTTCTTGCTGTGACCTATGGGCATGGAGAAAGTGGGCAAAACAGGAATTGGGCCAAAATCTCTTCCTGTGTAATGGGGCACTGCCCCTGTTCAAATTGCACAAGGCTGGACTTGTACATGTCATGACCCCTCCCATCTACAGTGAGGAATAAAACCCCAATGAAACTGTGCCCAGCGGGTCCGTTAAAAATGGCGCCAGTTATCGTAGTTAAAAAACGGCGCCCCATAGAGAACCATTATCACTAGTTATTTTTCGTTTTTTGACAGCTAAAAAATGGCGCCGGCTTTAAAAACGAAATTTATCGTTTTAAAACTTTTTTTTTTTGTCCTGCCTGAACGATATTTATCGTTTTAACCCCTGCTTTGCTGCCGTTTGGAAAATATCTGCCCGCCGGCTTTAATTAGAGATGAGCCGAAATTTTCGAAATTTCGAACTGCCTTTATTACGAATGCGAAATTTAACATTACGACCCAAATTCGTAATTTCGTAAATAATTTTCAAATCGTAATTTACAATTTCGTAATCGAAATTTCACTCCCGTAATGACGAATTTCGTGTCTCCAACCGAAATTTTACTTTTTCAGGTTTGTAAGGGTTTCTATCCCTCTAGATGCCTAAAATGAATAGCACAGCCAGCCAGCCAGCCACTCCTCCTCCTCCTCCTCCTCCTCCCTCTCCCTCTCTCTCTCTCTCTCTCCAGAGATCTGTAGTATTTCAAAACCATACTCACATTCATGACATGTCCAGGGATCAAACCCAGGCCAACCACATGGAAGACAGCTATGCTCACCACCATACCACCAAACACACACTAAATAAACTGCTAACCTAAATCTTACTTGTAGACAGTCATATGAGACACATGCTGGGTGCAGGGCTTTGTGATTGGACCATGCGATAGAGTGAGGTGCAAAAATGAAATCATGCCTAGCAGAGGATGGTTTCACAATGCTAAATGCTAGGCTGGCTGTGGTGCAATTGGTTAGTGCGTCTGGCTGGTAATAACAGCAAGGTTACAGGTTCGATTCCATCCAGGCATGTCTTTTCCTTTGCCGTTCAACAGTTGTCCAAACAGAGCCAACAGAGCCCCAGATAGCCATGTAGAGTTAGGTCACAGCTAGCCTGGCTGTGGTGCAATTGGTTAGTGTGTCTGACTGGTAACAGCAAGGTTACAGGTTCGATTCCATCCAGGCATGTCTTTTCCTTTTGAGTTCAACAGTTGTCCAAACACCGAGCACAAAGTTTTGCATGCGTAAAGTTTTACGCACGCAAAATACCCCATGGGGTTCAATGGCGCAGCGCGCGCACGCAAAAGGAAAAGACATGCCTGGATGGAATCAAACCTGTAACCTTGCTGTTACCAGCCAGACACACTAACCAATTGCACCACAGCCAGGCTAGCTGTGACCTAACTCTACATGGCTATCTGGGGCTCTGTTGGCTCTGTTTGGACAACTGTTGAACGCAAAAGGAAAAGACATGCCTGGATGGAATCGAACCTGTAACCTTGCTGTTACCAGCCAGACACACTAACCAATTGCACCACAGCCAGGCTAGCTGTGACCTAACTCTACATGGCTATCTGGGGCTCTGTTGGCTCTGTTTGGACAACTGTTGAACGCAAAAGGAAAAGACATGCCTGGATGGAATCGAACCTGTAACCTTGCTGTTACCAGCCAGACACACTAACCAATTGCACCACAGCCAGCCTAGCATTTAGCACTGTGAAACCATCCTCTGCTAGGCATGATTTCATTTTTGCACCTCACTCTATCGCATGGTCCAATCACAAAGCCCTGCACCCAGCATGTGTCTCATATGACTGTCTACAAGTAAGATTTAGGTTAGCAGTTTATTTAGTGTGTGTTTGGTGGTATGGTGGTGAGCATAGCTGTCTTCCATGTGGTTGGCCTGGGTTTGATCCCTGGACATGTCATGAATGTGAGTATGGTTTTGAAATACTACAGATCTCTGGAGAGAGAGAGAGGGAGGAGGAGGAGGAGAGGGAGGAGAGGGAGGAGGAGGGTTGGTTGGTTATTCATTTTAGGCATCTAGAGGGATAGAAACCTTTGCAAACTTTAAAATACTAAATTTCGTAATCGTAATTACGAAAATTTGCGTAATTTGCGAAAATTACGAAATTTCGATTACTGCTAAAATCGTAATTGTAGTAATTTCGCGAAATTTCGGAAATTCGTAATTAGGTCATTACGCTCATCTCTAGCTTTAATGTTTAATAGCGAAGCCCCCTTAAAAGCTAAAAACACCAAATTTGCAGGGAATGTTAAGAAGAAAATTGTGAACAAGAGGAAAAAAATTTTTTTCAAAAAGACCTTATAGTTTTTGAGAAAATCGATTTTGAATATTCTTCTTCTGACCGTGGGAAAATTAAACGCCCGCCGACTTTAGCGGTTAATAGCAAAGCCCCTTTAAATGCCAGAAACACCAAATGTGTAGGGAATGTTAAGAAAAATAGTGGGAACACGAAGAAAAAAAAATTGTTCAAAAAGACCTTATAGTTTTTGAGAAAATCGAGTTTAAATCTTCAAAGGGAATGTATCTATTTAAATCGCGTACTGACATTTTTCCGTGGAAACTTTTTCCGCCGACTTTAGCAGTTAATAGCAAAGTCCCCTTAAATCCTAGCAACACCAAATTTGCAGGATATGTTAAAAAGATACTGGGAAACAATATTTAAAAAAAAAATTGAAAAATTGTATTTATTTTTTTTTTAAATTAAATTTTTTGGGTTATGTTCAGAGTGTGGGAAAAGTTTTGAAAAAAATGACGTGGGGTCCCCCCTCCCGAGCCTCTGTAACCCCTTGTCCCCCATGCAGGCTGGGATAGCCAGAATGCGGAGCCCCGGCCGACTGGGGCTTCGCACCCTGAGCTATACCAGCCCGCATGGTCCATGGTATGGGGGGGCTCCGGGGGGGAGGGGCGGCCAAGCCTCCCCCTCCCCCCCGGAGCCCCTTGTCCAATCCATGGACAAGGGGCTCTTCCCCGCCTCCCTTGCCCCAGGTGGAGGCGGGGGCGACGACTCCCTGGGGGGGGGTTCATGGTGGCATCTGGGAGTCCCCTTTAAGAAGGGGAACCCAGATGCCTGCCCCCCTCCCAGGAGAAATGAGTATAGGGGTGCAGGAGTACCCCTTACCCATTTCCATAAAGGGTTAAATGAAATAAAAACACAACAACGAGAAAAGTCCTTTAATGTTCTAAATTAACCAGAAATACTTACCTGTACCTTTAAGAAAAAAATCCCACGTCAATTAGGTCCCACGACAGTATCCTCCATCTTGCGACCTTCAGTTACATCTTGATTGAAGATCTCCGCCGCCCCGACGCCACACACGCCGCCCCCGCCTCACTGCTCTCAGCTATACTAAGTATAGCTAAGAGCAAAAAGCATCTTTAAATTTTAGCTCCAATGGTCCCCATTGGTTCCTTAACAGACCAATGGGGATCAGGAGGATCCCCATTGGTCGATAAGGAACCAATGGGGAGCCTTGGAGCCAAAATTTAAAGATGCTTTTTGTTCTCAGCTATACTTAGTATAGCTGAGAGTTGCGTCTATGCATCTATATAGACGCATTAGCGCTGGCTGCAGCTGCCCTCCCTGCCTCCCCCCACCTGTCACCCTCACCCATGCTGGCACCCAATGCACCCATGGGTGCCAGCATGGGTGAGGGTGACAGGTGGGGGAGGCAGGGAGGGCAGCTGCAGCCAGCGCTAATGCGTCTGTATAGACGCATAGACGCAACTCTCAGCTATACTTAGTATAGCTGAGAGCAGTGCGGCGGAGGCGGCGTGTGTGGCGTCGGGGCGGCGGAGATCTTCAATCAAGATGTATCAGAAGATCGCAAGATAGAGGATACTGTCGTGGGACCTGATTGGCGTGGGATTTTTTCTTAAAGGTACAGGTAAGTATTTGTGGTTAATTTAGAACATTAAAGGACTTTTTTCGTTGTTGCGTTTTTATTTCATTTAACCCTTTGTGGAAATGGGTAAGGGGTGCTTTGTACCCCTATACTCATTTCTCCTGGGAGGGGGGTGGGCATCTGGAGTCCCCTTCTTAAAGGGGACTCCCAGATGCCACCATGAACCCCCCCCCCCCCCAGGGAGTCGTCGCCCCCGCCTCCACCTGGGGCAAGGGAGGCGGGGAAGAGCCCCTTGTCCATGGATTGGACAAGGGGCTCCGGGGGGGAGGGGGAGGCTTGGCCGCCCCTCCCCCCCGGAGCCCCCCCATACCATGGACCATGCGGGCTGGTATAGCTCAGGGTGCGAAGCCCCAGTCGGCCGGGGCTCCGCATTCTGGCTATCCCAGCCTGCATGGGGGACAAGGGGTTACAGAGGCTCGGGAGGGGGGACCCCACCTCATTTATTTTTTTAAATTTGCTATCAATTTTTTTTTTAAATCTTCTGAGTGTGGGAAATAAATTTAAAAAAAAAACGACGTGGGGTCCCCCCTCCCGAGCCTCTGTAACCCCTTGTCTCCCATGCAGGCTGGGATAGCCAGAATGCGGAGCACCGGCCGCGTGGGGCTCCGCACCCTGACTATACCAGCCCGCATGGTCCATGGATTGGGGGTCTCGGAAGGGGAGGGGCAGCCAAGCTTTCCCCTCCCCCTCCGAGCCCTTGTCCAATCCAAGGACAAGGGGCTCTTCTCCACCTCCGATGGGCGGTGGAGGTGGAGGCCGCGATTTCCTGGGGGGGGAGGTTCATGGTGGAATCTGGGAGTCCCCTTTAAAAAGGGGTCCCCCAGATGCCCACCCCCCCTCCCAGGAGAAATGAGTATAGAGGTACTTGTACCCCTTACCCATTTCCTTTAAGAGTTAAAAGTAAATAAACACACAGACACTTTGAAAAAGTATTTTAATTGAACAAAAAACATAACCACGAAAAAAGTCCTTTAATATTCTTAATTAACCATTAATACTTACCTGTCCCTTTAAATAAATGATCCCTCGCAATATCCTCGGAAATGTTCTATCAGTTACAATGTAACAAAGTTATTACAATGTAACAACTTTGTTACATTGTAACGACGTCACTCGCCGCCACCGCCGCGTCTGCGCTGACCCGACAGAGCTCTGAGCTATATAGCTCAGAGCTCTCTAAGCATCTTTGTATTTGGGCTCCAAGGAGCCCCATTGCTCCTTAGCAGACCAATGGGGTTCCTTTAAATCAGAAGGAACCCCATTGGTCTGCTAAGGACCAATGGGGCTCCTTGGAGCCCAAATACAAAGATGCTTACAGAGCTCTGAGCTATATAGCTCAGAGCTCTGTCGGGTGCGTGCGGGACGCTAAGTCCCCGCCGGCTCCGCTGCCCTCCCCGCCTCTCCCACATGTCACCCACATGTGGGTGACATGTGGGTGACAGATGTGGGCGGGGCTGACAGCGGGAGGCGGCGGGGACTTAGCGTCCCGCACGGACCCGACAGAGCTCTGAGCTATATAGCTCAGAGCTCTGTAAGCATCTTTGTATTTGGGCTCCAAGGAGCCCCATTGGTCCTTAGCAGACCAATGGGGTTCCTTCTGATTTAAAGGAACCCCATTGGTCTGCTAAGGACCAATGGGGCTCCTTGGAGCCCAAATACAAAGATGCTTAGAGAGCTCTGAGCTATATAGCTCAGAGCTCTGTCGGGTCAGCGCAGACGCGGCGGTGGCGGCGAGTGACGTCGGGTGCGGCGTAGTTACAATGTAACAAAGTTGTTACATTGTAATAACTTTGTTACATTGTAACTGATAGAACATTTCCGAGGATATTGCGAGGGATCATTTATTTAAAGGGACAGGTAAGTATTAATGGTTAATTAAGAATATTAAAGGACTTTTTTCGTGGTTATGTTTTTTGTTCAATTAAAATACTTTTTCAAAGTGTCTGTGTGTTTATTTACTTTTAACTCTTAAAGGAAATGGGTAAGGGGTACAAGTACCTCTATACTCATTTCTCCTGGGAGGGGGGGTGGGCATCTGGGGGACCCCTTTTTAAAGGGGACTCCCAGATTCCACCATGAACCTCCCCCCCCAGGAAATCGCGGCCTCCACCTCCACCGCCCATCGGAGGTGGAGAAGAGCCCCTTGTCCTTGGATTGGACAAGGGCTCGGAGGGGGAGGGGAAAGCTTGGCTGCCCCTCCCCTTCCGAGACCCCCCAATCCATGGACCATGCGGGCTGGTATAGTCAGGGAGCGGAGCCCCACGCGGCCGGTGCTCCGCATTCTGGCTATCCCAGCCTGCATGGGGGACAAGGGGTTAAAGAGGTCTGGGAGGGGGGACCCCACGTCGTTTTTTTTTTATATTTCCCACACTCAGAACGAAGTAAGTAAAACTCTTCCCACTTGGGGGAATCTATGAAAATAATACACTATTGTTACCTGTGCAAAAAAAACTGACATTTTCCGCATTTAAAAGACATTTTCGCCCTTGAAACTTAAAAATCGATTTTCTCAAAAACTATAAGGTCTTTTTGAAAAAAAAATTTTTCCTCTTATTCCCACTGATCCCCTTAATATACCCTGGGAATTTGGTGTTCCTAAACTTTAAGCAGGCTTTGCTATTAACCGTTAAAGTCGGCGGGTTTTTAAATGTTTACATTTTTCCTTTGAAACTTTAACATCGATTTTCTCAAAAACTATAAGGTCTTTTTGAAAATTTTTTTTTCCTCTTGTTCACAATTTTCTTCTTAACATTCCCTGCAAATTTGGTGTTTTTAGCTTTTAAGGGGGCTTTGCTATTAAACATTAAAGCCGGCGGGCAGATATTTTCAAAACGGCAGCAATGCAGGGGTTAAAACGATAAATACCGTTCAGGCAGGACAAAAAAAAAAAAAAAAAAAAACAGTTTTAAAACGATAAATTTCGTTCTGCACTATTTTAACCTTTGAAACGATAAATATCGTTTTAAACATATATCGGGCAGAAGGTGGCGCCATTTTTTGGCCGGCGCCATTTTTCACTAGACGCGTGCCCAGGGGTCCAGAGTCCTTTATCTGAAATCTTTTTTGAATAACATCCAGATAGCCAGCTGGACACTGGCAAAATCACTTGGATTATTTCTCACAAAGGCATGGCAATTGCAATCTTGGACTTTCCGCCAAAGACTCGACTGAGTGACGTCAGCCGGGGCCTTCTGTGCTTGCGCAGAATGTCAACGCATGCGCAGAAGGTCCGCCGCTGACGTCACTGAGTCGCTTACCGGGGAAGATTGCGGCTAAATGGAGGAGATGAGGAGGACGGCGAGGGACACAGTCATGCTTATGGGGCTGGAGCAAGCCCCGGGTAAGTAAAAAAACAGCAGGAAGACTCAGCTCAGCTCTGGTTCACACGGGCTTCTGCTGAGTCTTGTTCAAACGCTGTGGTTTTTTTTTTCAAGAATGCCACCGTTTAACAGCTAAGCTTTCAATGGCTTTTGAAGGCTTTTAATGGCTTTCAGGAGAGCGTTGCATTTCTGGACTTTTGGTGGCTTTTGCAGAAAGTATAGGTAAAGGCTGGGCTTTTATGGGCTTTCACTGGCTTTGAGTGGCTTTCAAATGCCTTATAGAAGCTGCATGTTGCTTTTGAGATGAGACAAGACGCTGGGATCAACTGCCAGGCTTTCATGAAAGCCTGCAAAAGCTTGTACTAAACGTCCCCATTCACTTGCATGGGACAGACAGCGGTAGATCCCTAAAAACGTACTTACTTTTAAAATGCTATGTTCAATGCCAGCAAAATGTCCGTGTGAACCAGCCCGAAAAGCCCCTAGTACACACGTCGGATTTTGGCAAACGACCCGTCGTTTGGACGTCAAATCGGGCGTGTGTACAGTCTGTCGGTCAGCTGATAAGACTGGACTTTAGCGATCTGCTTGGTGGATCGCTCAAGTCCAGTCTTATCAGCTGAACGACAGACTGTACACACGCCCTATTTGACGTCCAGACGACTGGTCGTATGCAAAAATCTGACGTGTGTATGTACCTTTATTGTCCCTCTTTCTTATCTCAAAAGTTGGATGGTATTAGGGATGCTCGCTGGATTCCGCGGAAATCTAAATTCCACGATTCCGGACGGAATTGGGTCAATTCCGATTCCGGCCATCGGAACGGAATTGCTATAGCGCTTATGCGGAATTCCGCTTAAATATGCGGATTTCCGCCGGAATGCAAAATTTAAGTTAGCCAATCACAAGGAAGAAGCTTCTCACCATTCTCAGTGTATTTCTGCCTGCAAAACGGAATTTCTGCACCAATAAGAGTCCTAATGAGAACCAACCAATCGTACCTTAGCAACCAGCTCCCTAGCTACCTATCAGCAGCTATCCCACCCATTTTGTATATAATAGAGAGACGTGCAGGCAGGAAGCTTGTGGGTTTCAGTCTAGTGTGGAGAGAGGAGAGACAGACGCAGATCCATACTTGTTTTACATAAAACAAAAGTCTTTTTCAAGACTGTGTATAAATCAAAAGTCTTTTTAAAGACTCTGTGACTGTGAGAGAGAGAGTTAGAGTGTCAGCTACCTATATTAGTAGAGAGATTGTAGTGTAGTGTGTTAGTAGTTGCTTGCTGCAGTGCAGAGCCAGCCAGGCCGCAGGCTTAGTGTTTGAGTGAGAGTGGGTTAGCTAGCTGTGTGATTAGTGATTTGTTTGATTAGTGATTGATTAGCTGAGTGAGTGTAGTGATTTATTTTTTGTTTTTATTAAAAAAAAATTTGGTTTTCTTTATTTTGCCCCCTTCTGCAGACTGATGAACAGTGTTACTCCACAATGGTGGATCACAGCCGCCATTATTTTGCTAGGAATGCTATCCCTGCCCTTCACCAGCACATTGTGGAGTGTGTCAAACTGTCTTTGGATCACGCTGTTGGTGGAAAGGTGCACTTCACCATGGATGGCTGGAGCAGCAGGCATGGGCAGGGAAAGTATCTGACTTTTACCGCCCATTGGGTCACCCTCCATGGTGCCACTGAGGGTGCAAGATCTGGGTCATCTCAACTGGTGGTGCCGCCACGTGGGTTGAAGGGAAGGCCTGTTCCACTTCCCTCTGCTACTTGTTCTGTCCAAGGCCAGTCTGCCATTGCTGAACCTCCCAGCAAGTGGTCCCGCTCCTCCTACACTGGTATGCAGCACCATCAATGCCAAGCAGTGCTGAAAATGGAATCCATGGAGGAGAACAGACAAACCGGATCTGTAATACTTTCAGCCTTACAGGGTCAGATTCGGCAGTGACTGACCCCACGAAGACTTGACACAGGTGTAGTGGTGACTGATAACGGTGCCAACATGCTGTCCGCCATTTCGCTAGGTGGCTATACCCACTTACCTTGCTTGGCCCACATCTTCAACCTTGTAGTACAGAAATTTCTACTAACTTTCCAAGGGTTGAAGGACGCTGTGGCCTCAGCGCGCAAAGTGTCAGCCCACATCCGCCGCTCTGCAACTGCCACCGTGGCCATGAAACTGCTGCAGCACCGCCATAGCCTGCCGCAGCACAGGCTTATTTCAGATTGTCCGACGTGGTGGAACTCCACACTCCACATGCTGGAGAGGTTGTGGGAGCAGCGCACGGCGGTCAGGCTATACCTGTCTGAGGCATCTTACACCAGAACAGGGCCACTGGACTACATTACTGGGGACCAGTGGCAGCTGATAGGACAGGTGTGCAAAGTGTTGGAGCCATTTGAGCAGGCAACAAAAGTGGTCAGTGAGGAGCACTGCAGTATATCAGAGGTGCTCCCTCTTGTCTTCACCATGGAAAAAACTCTTGAAAAAGTGCTTAAATGGGGGGAGGAAGCCCTACTGAATAGTGGCCAGTCAGGTGAAGGCAGGGCCGGATTTGTACTTTTTACCGCCCTAGGCCAGCAATCAACAAACCGCCCCCTCCCCTCACCACCACCACGTGTGTACACGGAAACACAATATTATATCACCGATTGTGGGCTCCACTGAGGACAGTCAGTAACATGCCTGTAAAGTGCTGCAGAAGATGCCACTGCTATATAAATACATAATAATAATTTGATAGGACATTAAACTGACAGGGATTAGATTGTGAGCTCCTCTGAGTACAGTCAGTGACATGACTATGTACTCTGTAAAGTGCTGCAGAAGATGTCAGTGCTATATAAATACATAATAATAATATTGTAGGGCATTAGACTATGACTATGGTAGGATTAGATTGCAAGCTCCTCTGAGGACAGTCAGTGACATGACTATGTACTCTGTAATGTGCTGCAGAAGATGCCAGTGCTACATAAATACATAATTATAATAATAATAATAATATGGTAGGACATTACACTATGACTATGGTAGGATTCGATTGTGAGCTCCTCTGAGGGCAGTCAGTGACATGACTATGTACTCTGTAATGTGCTGCAGAATATGTCAGTGCTATATAAATACATAATAATAATATGGTAGTACTTTAGACTATGACTATGGTAGGATTAGATTGTGAGCTCCTCTGAGGGCAGTCAGTAACATGACTATGTACTCTGTAATGTGCTGCAGAAGATGTCAGTGCCATATAAATACATAATAATAATAATATGGTAGGACATTAGACTATGACTATGGTAGGATTAGAGTGTGAGCTCCTCTGAGGGCAGTCAGTGACATGACTATGTACTCTGTAATGTGCTGCAGAATATGTCAGTGCTATATAAATACATAATAATAATATGGTAGTACATTAGACTATGACTATGGTAGGATTAGATTGTGAGCTCCTCTGAGGGCAGTCAGTAACATGACTATGTACTCTGTAATGTGCTGCAGAAGATGTCAGTGCCATATAAATACATAATAATAATAATATGGTAGGACATTAGACTATGACTATGGAAGGATTACAGTGTGAGCTCCTCTGAGGACAGTCAGTGACATGGCTATGTACTCTGTAATGTGCTGCAGAAGATGTCAGTGCCATATAAATACATAATAATAATATGGTAGGACATTACACTAGGACTATGGTAGGATTAGATTATGAGCTCCTCTGAGGACAGTCAGTGACATGACTATGTACTCTGTACATTGCTGCAGAAGAGGGCTGTGCTATATAAATACATAGTAATAATATGGTAGGACATTAGACTATGACTATGGTAGAATTAGAGTGTGAGCTCCTCCGAGGACAGTCAGTGACATGGCTATGTACTCTGTAATGTGCTGCAGAAGGTGTCAGTGCTATATAAATACATAATAATAATATGGTAGGACATTAGACTATGACTATGATAGGATTAGAGTGTAAGCTCCTCTGAGGACAGTCAGTGACATGGCTATGTACTCTGTAATGTGCTGCAGAAGGTGTCAGTGCTATATAAATACATAATAATAATATGGTAGGACATTAGACTATGACTATGGTAGGATTAGAGTGTAAGCTCCTCTGAGGGCAGTCAGTAACATGACTATGTACTCTGTAATGTGCTGCAGAAGATGTCAGTGCCATATAAATACATAATAATAATAGTATGGTAGGACATTAGGCTATGACTAAGGTAGGATTAGATTGTGAGCTCCTCTGAGGACAGTCAGTGACATGACTATGTACTCTGTAATGTGCTGCAGAAGATGTCAGTGCTATATAAATACATTGTGGGGGGGGGGGGGAGAGGAGGGGGGGGGGGAGAGAGAGAGAGAAAGTGGAGGAAATGATAGATGGCATATGATGAGGGATTAAGACAGACAGGGAACAAGATGAGGAAGAGGGTAGGAAAAAGGACAGAAATAGACCTCAGGATGAGAGAACAAGAGAGGGGGAATGAGATCGGAGGAAAAGAGTGGAGGAGGGAAGGAGACGTTAGTTACGCATGTGGAGAGTTAAGGCTCATACACATGGGGTACGGCCGTCGCCGCAACCGCGTGGCACGCGCGTGTTGCGGCGACAGTTCCCCCGTGTGTATGATGCGCGCGCCCCGAACCGTCGCCCGTCGGAGCTGTCGCCAGGCGATTGACATGTTCAATCACCGGCTACAGTCGTCGCCGCAACCTCGCCGGAACTGTCGCTAGCCCCGCATGTGTATGCGGGCTAGCGACAGCTACCCACACACACCACACGGAGCTTCCGGCGGGGGGGAGGAAACTCGGCGACAGCTTCCGCCGCATCGCTAATCCCTCTGCTGCCGTGTGGATGCAGAGGGATTTGGCGACGAGCTGTCGCCGAACTGCCGCCGAACTGTCGCGCACACGCTCCCGTGTGCGGCGACAGCTACAATTGTACCCCCGTGGGTACTTAGCTTTACTGGGAATGGGTAATAAATCAGGCAAGCTAAGACAAAACATTCAGCAGCATCTGGAAGTCAGCTTATCTATACAGCTACTGGACTCCTGAAAGGAGGACTTCTGTCACATACCCCATGTCAACAATGACGCTGGGCAGCACCTGGAACTGCTGGGTTGAGCGGCAGTAGGGACAGTGTATGTGGACTAATTAAAACAAAGGCAGCCAGGACCAGGCTTCCCCTAGGGTGATCCCGACGCCAGTGCCACCCCCTTCTCCCATTACCCTCCATCCTGTACCTTCTTCAGTGTCTCCGGAGTCCTGTCCACGAGCTTCCCCATCACATCCAGCAACCAGAAATCCCGCCTGCAGTCACTCACCACCAATCAGTTCCAGCACCAGCCATCCACCAATCTCTGCGCAGCTTTGGCACTAGTGATGGGTCGTTCACGAACGAGCCGGCTCTAAGAGCCGGCTCTTTGCTGTGAACGACAAGAGCCGGCTCTCAGTTTTGAAAGAGCCGATGCCTCAGCCGCCCCACACAGCTCTGATTTGCTGTGTAATAAAGGGCGCTGAGGCATGCAGGGAGATGTAATCCTTCTCTTGCAGCTTGTAGGAGTGTATGGGGCGGAGCAGAGCAGTAGCAGGAGGGATTGCCCCAGTCAGCGAAGCAGTCTGGAGTTGTCATGGAGACGGGGCGGGGCTTTTCCTCCGATTCTGAGTGGTGTCCAGTGATATTTAATGAAGAGCCGATTGAGAGCCATAAGAGCCGGCTCTTTAATGGAAGCCGATTCAGAAGAGCCGATTCTCCGAGAAGAGCCGGAATTCCCATCACTATTTGGCACTTCCTCATGATGCCTCCTCAGTAGTGATTGGCTGAAACTGAATATGGGGGCGGAGGGCAGAGGGATTACCAGTGACTGACAGCGGGCAGAGCTGCAACGATGTGGCTGCTGCTCCTGTCACAAAAGTAAATCTGTCCCTGTTTTATGCTGCCAGCGCCGCTTCTGCACACACAGACATAGTACTGTGTGCAGTGCAAAGCGGGGGAACTTTGGGGGCGGCTGCGAACATTGCCGTTATTGTGGGGCTGGCATGGACAGCTGTTAGGACACTGCCTGCTTGTTAACCCGCCCCTCCCTAAGCTCCGCCCTAGTCCCAAGCCTCTGTGGCCTGCCCACAAATCCGACCCTGGGTGAAGGAGTGAGTGGGCAACTGGGCATGCTCCAGTCCTGGATGAGGAGCCAGAGCTTTTGGAAGCGGAAGAGCCCATCGTCCAGGGGTGGGAAGAAGATTTTGATGCGGAGCTGGATCATGATGTCGACGACAGCTCTGACAGCCAGGAAGAGGTGATTCATGGCAGACATCTCTTCCCCATGGCTGCACATATGATCCAGTACCTAAAGAAAGGCCCCGGGATTAAAAGTTTAAAAGCAAGGCTCGACATGTGGGTGGCCGCCATCTTAGATCCCCGGTGCAAGGGGAAAATGCGCCAATTCATAACCCCCTCCCAAGCAGACACCATGATGAACCAGATCCGGGATGCCCTTCATCGTTGGGTAGAAGATGCTGCGTTTCCTACACCTGTACCCCGGCCCCAAGCTACCAAGTCTACTAATCACACTCAGCAAAGGTCTGGTGGTCCCACTCCCAGCAGCAGCAGCAGCACCAGTAGCCAATCTGTGAACCTGCTGAGTATGCTGAAGGCATTTTACCAGCCAGTGCCCGATACTCCTTCTAGCAGCACCACCAGCGGAGAAAGTGATCATCACCACCGCCAGCAGGTGGCCCGTATGGTGGACGATTACTTGGGGTCAGCCAGTGCTCCAGACCATATGGAGAGTGACTAATGATGACCCAATGCAATATTGGACCAAACAATTGGATACCTGGCCTGAACTCGCTCAATATGCACGTTCTTGCATGCCCCGCTGCCAGTCTTCTTTCTGAGCGAGTATTTAGCGCTGCAGGTGGAGTGGTCACCGACCACCGGACCCGTCTGTCCACAGACAATGTGGACATGCTAACATTCATTCTCACTGATTCCACAGAATGGGTCCACTGACATTTTTTTTAGAACTGCCTTAGGAACACCTCTAGGTCCCATGGCCTATGACAAGTCCTGCTGCTCCAAACAACACTTGTAAATGACCGCTGTGGAAAACATGGCTTACGAGACAACTCCTGCAGCTCCAAACTACAATTATAATGACCGCCGTGGAACACCATGGTTTACACGACAACTCCTGCAAAAAAAAAAATATTACAAATATATATATATATATATATATATATATATATATATATATATATATATATATATATATATATATAAAAATGAACGGTGGAACAGCCACTAGGTCCCATGGGCTACCGGGTCTACATGAAAAGGGCGCCGGTAAAAAAGGGCGCCTGGTGGAGCCCATATACATACCAACTTCGGCTACAAAAAAGGCGCCTGGTATAGCCCATATAAACTTCGGCTACAAAAAAGACGCTTGGTGTAGCCCATATAAAAACTTCGGCTACAAAAAAGGCGCCCAGTGTAGCCCATATAAAAACTTCGGCTACAAAAAAACTCCGGGATGTGTTAATTACTATTCCCCCTCCAGGCCGCCATGGATAGTGGGGGAATGAAATAATTTGGCTTCCAGCGCTTGTAGCCCATATAAAAACTTCGGCTACAAAAAAACTCCGGGATGTGTTAATTACTATTCCCCCTCCAGGCCGCCATGGATAGTGGGGGAATGAAATAATTCGGCTTACAGTGCTTGTAGCCCATATACAAACTTCGGCTAGAAAAAAAGGCAATAATATGGGCTACAGAGGGGCACCTTACTGTAGCCGAAAAAATATGGGCTACAAAGGGGAGCCCACTTGTAGCCGAAAACCTTGTAGCCGAAAAAATATGGGCTACAAAGGGGAGCTCGCTTGTAGCCTATATCAAAACTCGGGCGCCCTTTTCTACACCTTGTAGCCCATATTTCCAGAAATAACATTGATGTCTATGGCGGCGCCCTTTTCATACAGGCAGCTCGGGCGCCCTTTTCAACCGATCCCGGGCTACCATTTAGCACAAAAGAGGTTTCAATTGCGACTACTTTAATTTTGCCGCGAAAAAGAGTTCCGCGAAAATGCAATGGCGACGTAATTTACCGCTGGCGGAATCCACCAATTCTGGCGGAATGGAATTCAGACCTTCCGATCATCCCTAGATGGTATGCGCCTGGCCTGGTGGCCTGGCCATGCTGAAATCTGTATGGCCCCCTTTCTGCCACTGCTGGCTGTATGGCTGGCAGCCTGTGTAGACCCCTGGGAAGGTGAAATGGTTTGGGATTTGGAGCCACCCTGAGACATAGAGTCACAGGGGGTAATCAGGGAGGATATTATCTCTGGCTTCTCGGAAGCCTGGAGTGCGGGGGAGGGGGGTACATATAAAGAGATTACAGTCATCACTGGCAGAGTAGAGGCAGCTAATGACTTGTAACTAGCAAAGCTGATATATCCCTATAGGTGCCTCACCGCTGCTCATTCCACTAATGGGGGACAAAGCGGTGTTATAAGACCGGCCTGCATCTCACTAACAAGCCAGCTTCCTGCTCCATCTAAATCAGCCTTTACCTTCTTATGTTGCTATTTCACTCTCAGCTTCTACTACGTATGTTAAAGTAGACCTGGCCTCTTGCACAGGACAGAAGGAAAACATAGAGGAATGCCCCCTGTATGTGTTTAGAGAGTTTAGCCTGTCTAATTCCCCCTCATCTGTGACTAGTCACAAGTGTAATTTGATCCCTCCGCTATGTCAGCTGGCTGCCTTGGCAGAGCTGCTAAATTGTAAATACAGGATGTCTGCTTTCATGAAAGCAGGAAGTAGACACACTGCAGATTTGTGGCAGGATTTGTATCAGTTGTAACAATGAAATGTTTTTATTCACAGGTTATTATGCTGCTGCTTATCTTTTAGAGCAGAGAGGAAGTTCTGAGTTCAGGTCCGCTTTAAAGGGAATCTGAAGTGAAAATAAACGTATGATATAATGATTTGTATGTGTAGTACAGCTAAGGAATAAAACATGATTGGCACAGATATGAGTCTCATATTGTTTCCAGTACAAGAAGACTTAAAGGAATACTTAAGTCAAAAAAAAAAATGACATTTACTCACCTGGGGCATCCCTCAGCACCCCGAAGCTGGATGGTGCCCTCGCAGCCCCGCTCCAATCGTCCTGTCCCCGCCGGCGGCGACAGGCTGGGAACGCGGCTGATTTTCCGCGTTCCCAGCCGCTGCTATCACTCTCTATGATGCTATAGCGTATATATATATACGCTATAGCATCATAGAGAGGCGGCTGATTTTCCGCGTTCCCAGCCGCTGCTATCACTCTCTATGATGCTATAGCGTATATATATATACGCTATAGCATCATAGAGAGTGATAGCAGCGGCTGGGAACGCGGAAAATCAGCCGCGTTCCCAGCCTGTCGGCGGCTGTCGCCGAACCGGAAGTAGCCGCCGGCGGGGACAGGACGATCGGAGCGGGGCTGCGAGGGCACCATCCAGCTTCGGGGTGCTGAGGGATGCCCCAGGTGAGTAAATGTCATTTTTTTTTTTTTGACTTAAGTATTCCTTTAAGAAACTCCAGTTGTCATCTATTCAAAAAAGCCACTGATTTCTACGACCTTCAAAGTCACAGAGAGTTCTGTCTTCTGAAGCTTATTATCTCAAGTGTCTGTCACTGTATTTTGGTTTTATTTCTGCAGAGGAAAATTCAAAAGTTCACTAGCCTGCTCTGTGAAATCATTTAGCATGCTGAGTAGTGTGTAAACTGCAAATAGTAAATAATGATGCAATGTTATGCAAAACACTATATAACTGAAAATAAAAAAATATGAGACTATTTTCTTTGCTACTAATGTTCTAGTAATTATCCGTACTACACAACCAATTCATTATATCATAATTTTGTTTTCCCTTCAGTGTCACTTAAAGAGAGACCCCGACCAAGAATTAAACTTTATCCCAATCAGATACCCCCTTTTACATGAGAAATCTATTCCTTTTCACAAACAGACCATCAGGGGGCGCTGTATGACTGATATTGTGGTGAAACCACTCCCACAAGAAACTCTGAGGACCGTGGTACTCCTGGCAGTTTCCTGTCTGTGAACCTTGTTGCATTGTGGGAAATAGCTGTTTACAGCTGTTTCCAACTGCCAAAAAAGCATGAAGCAACTACATCACCTGCCAACAGTAAAAATGTCACCATGTAATAAATGTCAGAATGTAAATCAGGGATTTAAAATATTTTACAATGGGCAAACACTGAAGAAATCATTCATACATAATTATTGTAAAAATGAAGCATTTTTTTTCTTACATTATTTTCACTGGAGTTTCTCTTTAACCACTTTACCCCCCGCGGTACGAATATCTCCGTCCCTTTTTCCCCCCTAACGGACGGAGAAATCTGTACCTTCCGTGCTCCCGCCGCTCGTGCACGCGCTCCCGCCGCTCGTGCACGCTGCCGCCCGCTTGCCCGGAGATCAATGAACGGGAAAATCCATTCCCGTTCATTGATCTAAGCCCCCGCAATGATCCGCTGCTTCTATTAGAAAAAGCGTGATCCCCAGCCTCTTACTGCTTCCTGTAAGCGTCCTTCCGGACGCTTACAGGTCGCATGTAAACAAGCACACTGTGGCCATCCACCCTAAAACATTTTACATATACAAACACATAAGTTTTACACAATAAATTAACTCATTACCTCCCACACTCCCCAATTTTAATTTTTTTTTGTAATAATAAAAAAAAAAAATACAATAAAAAAAAACATAAATAGTTACCTTAGGGACTGAACTTTTTAAATATTTATGTCAAGAGGGTATAACACTGTAACTTTATAAACTACGGGCTTGTAATTAGGGATGGATGCAAAACTGAAAAAAATGCACCTTTATTTCCAAATAAAATATTGGCGCCAAACATTGTGATAGGGACATCATTTAAACGGTTTTATAACCGGGACAAATGGGCAAATACATTTCATGGGTTTTAATTACAGTAGCATGCATTATTTAAAAACTATAATGGCCGAAACCTGAAAAATAATTTTTTCCCACATTTTTTCCTATTTTCCCATTAAAACACATTTAGAATAAAATAATTATTGGCATAATGTCCCACCTAAAGAAAGCCTAATTGGTGGCGAAAAAAACAAGATATAGTTCATTTCATTGCGATAAGTAATGATAAAGTTATAGACGAATGAATGGAAGGAGCGCTGAAAGGTGAAAATTGCTCTGGTGTTCAGGGGGTAAAACCCCTCAGTGGTGAAGGGGTACAGTTAAAAATGGTGCCAGCCGAATAATTTGTTTAAAAACGATATTTATCGTTTTTCATTTTAAACCTCTTCTTACTTATAAAACATTATTTATAGTTTCAATTGTCATCGTCACATGCCATTGTAAAAGTTTTGTTTTATTTAATAATAGTGTTATACCTAATAGCCCTAACTAAACTGCCGCATTCCCGACGCTCTAATCTAACTAATTGCCCCCAAACTCCCCAGGGGGCAGTCCGGGCTTCGTTTCCCAGTAAGGCGGGGCTATGAGCAGCAGCCCCGCCTCACATGCGTCTGTCAGCGGCGGATCTCCGCCTCCGCCCGCCCATCTCAATGAAGGAAGACTGAGGGGCGGGCGGAGGCGGAGATCCGCCGCTGACAGACGCATGTGAGGCGGGGCTGCTGCTCATAGCCCCGCCTTACTGGGAAACGAAGCCCGGACTGCCCCCGGGGAGTTTGGGGGCAATTAGTTAGATTAGAGTGTCGGGAATGCGGCGGTTTAGTTAGGGCTATTAGGTATAACACTATTATTAAATAAAACAAAACTTTTACAATGGCATGTGACGATGACAATTGAAACTATAAATAACGTTAATATAAACAAGAAGAAGAGGTTTAAAAGGAAAAATTTCGTACAGACATCCTGCGCCGTTATTTAATCATAAAAACGATAAATATCGTTTTATAATAAAGGTCTATGAGGCGCCGTTTTTATACCATTGTCGCTAGGCGCCGTTTTTCACTGATTCGGTGGTGAAGTGGTTAAAGTGTATCTGTGCTGAGTGTACTTATTGGTGTTGGCAGTGCAGTGACCTGCTGCCTTCCCTCCTGATCCTCCATCCGGTTATAAAGCAGCACTATTGTAAGTTACTGAGCTGTAGTCAAGTGGGCTCTCACCTAATACTTCTCCTGTTAATGCCTCTTGAAGTATCGTCCCATTTCCTGCAGAAATAATGTAAACTGACACACGCAGGGAATCTTTACTAAGCGGCCTAACGCTGCTCATCACAGACCGGCGATTATAAAGATAATTTCACAAAAGGAAATACATGTTCAATGGAATGGAATGACATGTCATGGGGGGGGGGGGATTAATGTACAGCGGCGCGGCAGAAACGTCAGGCGGAAGCCGAAGCCGAGAAGAGCCGGGGTGACCTTCTGAACTCTGATTGTTTGCATGTTATTATTATTATTATTATTATTTAGTATTTATATAGCGCCGACATCTTACGCAGCGCTGTACAGTACATATATTGTCTTATCACTAACTGTCCCTCAAAGGAGCTCACAATCTAATCCCTACTATTATCATATATCTATGTATGCATGTATTATGGAGTGTAAGTACTGTAGTCTAAGGCCAATTTAGGGGTGAGCCAATTAACTTATATGTATGTTTTTGGGATGTGGGAGGAAACCGGGGTACCCGGAGGAAACCCATACAGACAAGGGGAGAACATACAAACTTGTATGTTACTTGTATGTTCTATTGCAGCCCCCTGTTCAATGTGTATCATCCATGTAACAGCAGCCCCTTCCCATTCTGTGTGCAACCTCCTCTTCCATGTGTAACATCAATGTACAGCAGCCCCTCCCATTCCATGTGCAGCCCCCTCTTCCATGTGTAACATCCATGTACAGCAGCCCCTCCCATTCCAAGTGCAGCCACCTCTTCTATGTGTATCATTCATGTATAGCAGCACTCCTCCTATTCCATATGCAGCCCCCTGTTCCATGTGTATCAACCATGTACAGCAGCCCCTCCCATTCCATGTGCAGCCCCCTCTTCTATGTGTATCATCCATGTACAGCAGCCCCTCTCATTCCATGTGCTGCCCCCTCTTCCATGTGTATCATCCATGTACAGCAGCCCCTCCCATTCCATGTGCAGCTCCCTCTTCCATGTGTATCATCCATGTACAGCAGCCCCTCTCATTCCATGTGCTGCCCCCTCTTCCATGTGTATCATCCATGTACAACAGCCCCTCCCATTCCATTTGCAGCCCCCTCTTCCATGTGTATCAACCATGTACAGCAGCCCCTCCCATTCCATGTGCAGCCCCCTCTTCCATGTGTATCAACCATGTACAGCAGCCCCTCCCATTCTATGTGCAGCCCCCTCTTCCATGTGTATCATCCATGTACAGCAGCCCCTCCCATTCCATGTGCAGCCCCCTCTTTCATGTGTATCATCCATGTACAGCAGCCCCTCCCATTCCATGTGCAGCCCCCTCTTCCATGTGTATCATCCATGTACAGCAGCTCCTCCCATCCCATATGCAGCCCTCTCTTCCATGTGTATCATCCATGTACAGCAGCCCCCTCCCATTCCATGTGCAGCCCCTTCTTCCATGTATATCATCCATGTACAGCAGCCCCTCCCATTCCATGTGTAGCCCCCTCTTCTATGTATATCATCCATGTACAGTAGCCCCCTCCCATTCCATGTGCAGAAACAGGCGCTTGCCAGTGCGCCTGTACCCTGCGAGGGTTGCATTGCGTTGCGTTCATTGATCTAAGCCCCCGCAATGATCCGCTGCTTCTATTAGAAAAAGCGTGATCCCCAGCCTCTTACTGCTTCCTGTAAGCGTCCTTCCGGACGCTTACAGGTCGCATGTAAACAAGCACACTGTGGCCATCCACCCTAAAACATTTTACATATACAAACACATAAGTTTTACACAATAAATTAACTCATTACCTCCCACACTCCCCAATTTTAATTTTTTTTGTAATAATAAAAAAAAAAAAAAATACAATAAAAAAAAACATAAATAGTTACCTTAGGGACTGAACTTTTTAAATATTTATGTCAGGAGGGTACAATACTGTTACTTTATAAACTATGGGCTTGTAATTAGGGATGGATGCAAAACTGAAAAAAAATGCACCTTTATTTCCAAATAAAATATTGGCGCCAAACATTGTGATAGGGACATCATTTAAACGGTTTTATAACCGGGACAAATGGGCAAATACATTTCATGGGTTTTAATTACAGTAGCATGCATTATTTAAAAACTATAATGGCCGAAACCTGAAAAATAATTTTTTCCCACATTTTTTCCTATTTTCCCATTAAAACACATTTAGAATAAAATAATTATTGGCATAATGTCCCACCTAAAGAAAGCCTAATTGGTGGTGAAAAAAACAAGATATAGTTCATTTCATTGTGATAAGTAATAATAAAATTATAGATGAATGAATGGAAGGAGCGCTGAAAGGTGAAAATTGCTCTGGTGTTCAGGGGGTAAAACCCCTCAGTGGTGAAGGGGTACAGTTAAAAATGGTGCCAGCCGAATAATTTGTTTAAAAACGATATTTATCGTTTTTCATTTTAAACCTCTTCTTACTTATAAAACATTATTTATAGTTTCAATTGTCATCGTCACATGCCATTGTAAAAGTTTTGTTTTATTTAATAATAGTGTTATAACTAATAGCCCTAACTAAACCGCCGCATTCCCGACGCTCTAATCTAACTAATTGCCCCCAAACTCCCCAGGGGGCAGTCCGGGCTTCGTTTCTCAGTAAGGCGGGGCTATGAGCAGCAGCCCCGCCTCACATGCGTCTGTCAGCGGCGGATCTCCGCCTCCGCCCGCCCCTCTCAATGAAGGAAGACTGAGGGGCGGGCGGAGGCGGAGATCCGCCGCTGACAGACGCATGTGAGGCGGGGCTGCTGCTCATAGCCCCGCCTTACTGGGAAACGAAGCCCGGACTGCCCCCCGGGGAGTTTGGGGGCAATTAGTTAGATTAGAGTGTCGGGAATGCGGCGGTTTAGTTAGGGCTATTAGGTATAACACTATTATTAAATAAAACAAAACTTTTACAATGGCATGTGACGATGACAATTGAAACTATAAATAACGTTAATATAAACAAGAAGAAGAGGTTTAAAAGGAAAAATTTCGTACAGACATCCTGCGCCGTTATTTAATCATAAAAACGATAAATATCGTTTTATAATAAAGGTCTATGAGGCGCCGTTTTTATACCATTGTCGCTAGGCGCCGTTTTTCACTGATTCGGTGGTGAAGTGGTTAAAGTGTATCTGTGCTGAGTGTACTTATTGGCGTTGGCAGTGCAGTGACCTGCTCCCTTCCCTCCTGATCCTCCATCCGGTTATAAAGCAGCACTATTGTAAGTTACTGAGCTGTAGTCAAGTGGGCTCTCACCTAATACTTCTCCTGTTAATGCCTCTTGAAGTATCGTCCCATTTCCTGCAGAAATAATGTAAACTGACACACGCAGGGAATCTTTACTAAGCGGCCTAACGCTGCTCATCACAGACCGGCGATTGTAAAGATAATTTCACAAAAGGAAATACATGTTCAATGGAATGGAATGACATGTCATGGGGGGGGGGGGGGGGATTAATGTACAGCGGCGCGGCAGAAACGTCAGGTGGAAGCCGAAGCCGAGAAGAGCCGGGGTGACCTTCTGAACTCTGATTGTTTGCATGTTATTATTATTATTATTATTATTTAGTATTTATATAGCGCCGACATCTTACGCAGCGCTGTACAGTACATATATTGTCTTATCACTAACTGTCCCTCAAAGGAGCTCACAATCTAATCCCTACTATTATCATATATCTATGTATGCATGTATTATGGAGTGTAAGTACTGTAGTCTAAGGCCAATTTAGGGGTGAGCCAATTAACTTATATGTATGTTTTTGGGATGTGGGAGGAAACCGGGGTACCCGGAGGAAACCCATACAGACAAGGGGAGAACATACAAACTTGTATGTTACTTGTATGTTCTATTGCAGCCCCCTGTTCAATGTGTATCATCCATGTAACAGCAGCCCCTTCCCATTCTGTGTGCAACCTCCTCTTCCATGTGTAACATCAATGTACAGCAGCCCCTCCCATTCCATGTGCAGCCCCCTCTTCCATGTGTAACATCCATGTACAGCAGCCCCTCCCATTCCAAGTGCAGCCACCTCTTCTATGTGTATCATTCATGTATAGCAGCACTCCTCCTATTCCATATGCAGCCCCCTGTTCCATGTGTATCAACCATGTACAGCAGCCCCTCCCATTCCATGTGCAGCCCCCTCTTCTATGTGTATCATCCATGTACAGCAGCCCCTCTCATTCCATGTGCTGCCCCCTCTTCCATGTGTATCATCCATGTACAGCAGCCCCTCCCATTCCATGTGCAGCTCCCTCTTCCATGTGTATCATCCATGTACAGCAGCCCCTCTCATTCCATGTGCTGCCCCCTCTTCCATGTGTATCATCCATGTACAACAGCCCCTCCCATTCCATTTGCAGCCCCCTCTTCCATGTGTATCAACCATGTACAGCAGCCCCTCCCATTCCATGTGCAGCCCCCTCTTCCATGTGTATCAACCATGTACAGCAGCCCCTCCCATTCTATGTGCAGCCCCCTCTTCCATGTGTATCATCCATGTACAGCAGCCCCTCCCATTCCATGTGCAGCCCCCTCTTTCATGTGTATCATCCATGTACAGCAGCCCATCCCATTCCATGTGCAGCCCCCTCTTCCATGTGTATCATCCATGTACAGCAGCTCCTCCCATCCCATATGCAGCCCTCTCTTCCATGTGTATCATCCATGTACAGCAGCCCCCTCCCATTCCATGTGCAGCCCCTTCTTCCATGTATATCATCCATGTACAGCAGCCCCTCCCATTCCATGTGTAGCCCCCTCTTCTATGTATATCATCCATGTACAGTAGCCCCCTCCCATTCCATGTGCAGAAACAGGCGCTTGCCAGTGCGCCTGTACCCTGCGAGGGTTGCATTGCGTTGCGTTCATTGATCTAAGCCCCCGCAATGATCCGCTGCTTCTATTAGAAAAAGCGTGATCCCCAGCCTCTTACTGCTTCCTGTAAGCGTCCTTCCGGACGCTTACAGGTCGCATGTAAACAAGCACACTGTGGCCATCTACCCTAAAACATTTTACATATACAAACACATAAGTTTTACACAATAAATTAACTCATTACCTCCCACACTCCCCAATTTTAATTTTTTTTGTAATAATAAAAAAAAAAAAAATACAATAAAAAAAAACATAAATAGTTACCTTAGGGACTGAACTTTTTAAATATTTATGTCAGGAGGGTACAATACTGTTACTTTATAAACTATGGGCTTGTAATTAGGGATGGATGCAAAACTGAAAAAAAATGCACCTTTATTTCCAAATAAAATATTGGCGCCAAACATTGTGATAGGGACATCATTTAAACGGTTTTATAACCGGGACAAATGGGCAAATACATTTCATGGGTTTTAATTACAGTAGCATGCATTATTTAAAAACTATAATGGCCGAAACCTGAAAAATAATTTTTTCCCACATTTTTTCCTATTTTCCCATTAAAACACATTTAGAATAAAATAATTATTGGCATAATGTCCCACCTAAAGAAAGCCTAATTGGTGGTGAAAAAAACAAGATATAGTTCATTTCATTGTGATAAGTAATAATAAAATTATAGATGAATGAATGGAAGGAGCGCTGAAAGGTGAAAATTGCTCTGGTGTTCAGGGGGTAAAACCCCTCAGTGGTGAAGGGGTACAGTTAAAAATGGTGCCAGCCGAATAATTTGTTTAAAAACGATATTTATCGTTTTTCATTTTAAACCTCTTCTTACTTATAAAACATTATTTATAGTTTCAATTGTCATCGTCACATGCCATTGTAAAAGTTTTGTTTTATTTAATAATAGTGTTATAACTAATAGCCCTAACTAAACCGCCGCATTCCCGACGCTCTAATCTAACTAATTGCCCCCAAACTCCCCAGGGGGCAGTCCGGGCTTCGTTTCTCAGTAAGGCGGGGCTATGAGCAGCAGCCCCGCCTCACATGCGTCTGTCAGCGGCGGATCTCCGCCTCCGCCCGCCCCTCTCAATGAAGGAAGACTGAGGGGCGGGCGGAGGCGGAGATCCGCCGCTGACAGACGCATGTGAGGCGGGGCTGCTGCTCATAGCCCCGCCTTACTGGGAAACGAAGCCCGGACTGCCCCCGGGGAGTTTGGGGGCAATTAGTTAGATTAGAGTGTCGGGAATGCGGCGGTTTAGTTAGGGCTATTAGTTATAACACTATTATTAAATAAAACAAAACTTTTACAATGGCATGTGACGATGACAATTGAAACTATAAATAACGTTAATATAAACAAGAAGAAGAGGTTTAAAAGGAAAAATTTCGTACAGACATCCTGCGCCGTTATTTAATCATAAAAACGATAAATATCGTTTTATAATAAAGGTCTATGAGGCGCCGTTTTTATACCATTGTCGCTAGGCGCCGTTTTTCACTGATTCGGTGGTGAAGTGGTTAAAGTGCATCTGTGCTGAGTGTACTTATTGGTGTTGGCAGTGCAGTGACCTGCTGCCTTCCCTCCTGATCCTCCATCCGGTTATAAAGCAGCACTATTGTAAGTTACTGAGCTGTAGTCAAGTGGGCTCTCACCTAATACTTCTCCTGTTAATGCCTCTTGAAGTATCGTCCCATTTCCTGCAGAAATAATGTAAACTGACACACGCAGGGAATCTTTACTAAGCGGCCTAACGCTGCTCATCACAGACCGGCGATTGTAAAGATAATTTCACAAAAGGAAATACATGTTCAATGGAATGGAATGACATGTCATGGGGGGGGGGGGATTAATGTACAGCGGCGCGGCAGAAACGTCAGGCGGAAGCCGAAGCCGAGAAGAGCCGGGGTGACCTTCTGAACTCTGATTGTTTGCATGTTATTATTATTATTATTATTATTTAGTATTTATATAGCGCCGACATCTTACGCAGCGCTGTACAGTACATATATTGTCTTATCACTAACTGTCCCTCAAAGGAGCTCACAATCTAATCTCTACTATTATCATATATCTATGTATGCATGTATTATGGAGTGTAAGTACTGTAGTCTAAGGCCATTTTAGGGGTGAGCCAATTAACTTATCTGTATGTTTTTGGGATGTGGGAGGAAACCGGGGTACCCGGAGGAAACCCATACAGACAAGGGGAGAACATACAAACTTGTATGTTACTTGTATGTTCTATTGCAGCCCCCTGTTCAATGTGTATCATCCATGTAACAGCAGCCCCTTCCCATTCCGTGTGCAACCTCCTCTTCCATGTGTAACATCAATGTACAGCAGCCCCTCCCATTCCATGTGCAGCCCCCTCTTCCATGTGTAACATCCATGTACAGCAGCCCCTCCCATTCCAAGTGCAGCCACCTCTTCTATGTGTATCATTCATGTATAGCAGCACTCCTCCTATTCCATATGCAGCCCCCTGTTCCATGTGTATCAACCATGTACAGCAGCCCCTCCCATTCCATGTGCAGCCCCCTCTTCTATGTGTATCATCCATGTACAGCAGCCCCTCTCATTCCATGTGCTGCCCCCTCTTCCATGTGTATCATCCATGTACAGCAGCCCCTCCCATTCCATTTGCAGCCCCCTCTTCCATGTGTATTAACCATGTACAGCAGCCCCTCCCATTCCATGTGCAGCTCCCTCTTCCATGTGTATCATCCATGTACAGCAGCCCCTCTCATTCCATGTGCTGCCCCCTCTTCCATGTGTATCATCCATGTACAACAGCCCCTCCCATTCCATTTGCAGCCCCCTCTTCCATGTGTATCAACCATGTACAGCAGCCCCTCCCATTCCATGTGCAGCCCCCTCTTCCATGTGTATCAACCATGTACAGCAGCCCCTCCCATTCTATGTGCAGCCCCCTCTTCCATGTGTATCATCCATGTACAGCAGCCCCTCCCATTCCATGTGCAGCCCCCTCTTTCATGTGTATCATCCATGTACAGCAGCCCCTCCCATTCCATGTGCAGCCCCCTCTTCCATGTGTATCATCCATGTACAGCAGCTCCTCCCATCCCATATGCAGCCCTCTCTTCCATGTGTATCATCCATGTACAGCAGCCCCCTCCCATTCCATGTGCAGCCCCTTCTTCCATGTATATCATCCATGTACAGCAGCCCCTCCCATTCCATGTGTAGCCCCCTCTTCTATGTATATCATCCATGTACAGTAGCCCCCTCCCATTCCATGTGCAGAAACAGGCGCTTGCCAGTGCGCCTGTACCCTGCGAGGGTTGCAGCCGCAGGGGGGCCCAGAAGCCACAAGGGGCCTCATCCTGAGAGACAACTAAGGGCACAGGGAAACAAGTTCTGCTCTTTGCACAATTGTTCTAATGACTGCATCTGCTCAGCCACTGATGAGGAATCATACAAAGTTTTGTAGACAAAGATTTGTAGACAGTCTCTATTCAGTGTTCAGCAAGGTCTTCTGTACAATGATTCTCTACCCCTTCACAAGTGCTATGCAATGTAGTGATGCTGGAGGAGTCTGCAGAGCCAGTTCTGCTCCATCAGAGATGTCAGTTTTCTGTATGCATTTTCTGCACACCATGGGCTTGATTCACTAAACCGTGATAACTCAAATATCACACCTTATCAACAATATCACACCTTATCAAAGTTAACACACCTTATCAGAGTAGCATAGCAAGCGCTATGAACCCGCAGGGGCTCATGGCAGAACGAGTGCCATTGCCAATGTATACGTTCATAACGCTCCCTTTGCTACTCTGATAAGGCATGTTAACTTTGATAAGGTGTGATATCTTTGATAAGGAGTGATATTGTTATAAAGGTGTGATATCACGGTTTAGTGAAAACATGCACGTTCTATCTCAGAAGCTAATGTAATTGATAGAGAAAATGCATGCAGTGCTTCACTGCTGTCTGTTTTTATCTGCATGGGGGGGTGGGTAGCAGAAGGGGTTCCAAGGTTTTGCAGGGGGGCCCAGTGATTTCTAGTTACGCCCCTGGCGCTTGCAGTCACTTCCTGCTTCGAGGTATGCGGAATTTCACGGAGACGTATTGTAAAAATATGCTTCCATGCATGCGCGCCGCAAGGTCACGACTTTTTAAAAAAAATTCTGCATCGTCGTAGACTCACAAGACTTCCAGGGCCGACACAGAGCGGCACAGGTCGCCGTGGATCCTGCGCGGTAACGTAGTTCTGTGCTGGAGTTCGATTAGGAGCTTCCGGCGCAGCGTACCGCAACATGGGAATTATGAACTTCCCCATAAGGTTTAATTAGGTTGCGGTAGTAGTGTGGAATTTGAAGCACCACGCAGGTGGGATAGGGCCCTCAATGTTAGTCATAGGTGGAGGGGTTCATGTTTCAGGCACAGTTTGGGTTAATTTTTGTTTGCCGTGTCCTTGGTTGTCCTCAGAGGGACTCAGACAGGGGCGTAACAATAGACCCCACAAGGGATGCAGCTGCAGGGAGGCCCAGAAGCTGCAGGGAGCCCATTGGGAGGAGAAGTTTCTTTTCCCTGTCATGACAGACTGACAACTAAGGGCATAGAGAGAAAAAGCTTTCTGCTCTCTGCAAAATTGTTCTAATGACTGCACCTGCTCAGCCACTGATAAGGAATCAAACAAAGTTTTGTAGACAAAGATTTGCAGACAGTCCCTATTCAGTGTGCAGCAGGGTCTTATGTACAATGCCCCACCCCCAAACTCTCTACCCCTCCACAAGTGCTATGTACTGTAGTGATGCTGTTGGAGTCTGCAGAGCCAGTTTTGCTCCATCAGAGATGGACAGAGTGAGTGTAATAAGCTGAGTCTTGGCGTACACTCATCTGTTGGTTTTCTGTGTGCGTTTTCTGCACACCATGGGCTTGATTCACTAAACCATGATATGACAAATAATACACCTTATCAAAGATAGCACACCTTATCAAAGTTAACACGCCTTATCAGAGTAGCATAGCGAGCGCTAAGAACTTATGCCTGCTAATTGGCAATGGCACTCGTCCTGCCCTGAGCCCCTCCAGGTTAGTAGCACTCGCTATGCCTCTCTGAATCTGATAAGGCGTGTAAACTTTCATAAGACATAATGGGCCATATCCTATTCAAGGTGATAAGTAGCTTGCAGATGCGAGCTACTTATCACCTTGCCATCGCGCGAGGATTACCGGCAAATCCTATTGCCCATATCCTTCGCGCGATGGCCGATCGTTAGGGAGCATTACTCAGGCGAAAGCCTGAGCGATGCTCCCTTTTACCGAGCGATGGGGTGTGAGGTTTACGCTGTGGTGCTGTCCATCAGCACCACGGCCTCACTCCCCACACATGCGCACTCGCCCGCCGCCATCTTCCGCCGCTGCATCTGGGGGTCTCCTTTAATAAGGAGACCCCCAGAGCTCCCCGTTGGGTCGCTGCACAGTTTAGAAGCCCCCGCGCAGCTCTGCACCGGCACCCCTGCTGGCATACGTACCGCCGCAGATCACCCGCCGCCTCTCGCCGCAAAATCCGTTGCGTAATTACAGTGTATCTAACACTGTAATTACTGTCGGCATAGAAGGAGCCCGGGCAAAGCATCTTTGAATCTGCAGCCTGGGCTCCCCATTGGTCTGCTGTCTGAGCCATTTTATTGGTTTAGACAACGGACCAATGGGGAGCCCAGGCTGCAGATTCAAAGATGCTTTGCCCGGGCTCCTTCTATGCCGACAGTAATTACAGTGTTAGATACACTGTAATTACGCGACGGATTTTGCGGCGAGAGGCGGCGGGTGATCTGCGGCGGTATGTGTGCCAGCAGGAATGCCGGTGCAGAGCTGCGCGGGGGCTTCTAAACTGTGCGGCGACCAGACGGGGAGCTCTGGGGGTCTCCTTATTAAAGGAAACCCCCAGATGCTGCGGCGACGACGTGCGTTAGCTAGTTTAGACCTGCTTTTTGCAGGTCTAAGCTAACGCTCATGTCTGCCGGGAAGCATCGCTTCCCGGAGACATGATAAGGGTAATTGGATTCGGTGTTAAGAACTCGCTGGGCGATTATATCACCCAAGCGAGTTCTTTTCGGCCTGGGGACGTCTAACGTTTAATTAATTAGATTAGGCGATGCCCCCATCGCCTAAGTTAAGAACTCGCCAGTGCTTAGCGCTGGTGAGTTCAGCAATAGAATATGGCCCCATATCTATGATAAGGTGTGATATCTTTGATAAGGTGTGATATTTGTCATATCACGGTTTAGTGAATCAAGCCCCATGTCTGTATGTGTGAAGACATGCATGTTTTTATCACAGAAGCTAATGTAATTGATAGAGAAAATGTGTGCAGTGCTTCACTGCTGTCTGTTTTTAGCTGCATGGAGAAAACACATGTAACTGTGCACTAGCCTATTGAATAACATTGGTTCTCAGTGTACCTGTGCAGAAAGCGCGGGGGGGCATCCAAAGTTTTGCATGGGGGCCCAGTGATTTCTAGTTTTGCCCCTGGATGTGGTGGGTCAGCCTGTATCCAGCCTGGTGATAATTGTACATCAGTGAGTTTTATACGCAGTATAGCAATTACCTGCCTCTAGCCCGAGTAATATCAGGATAGCGGCGTGGGTAACGACTGTGCCAGACACACGCTTATATCTCATCTATCGGGACTTTGCTCAGACTTGCAGTGATCAGCCCTGCTAACCCCAGAGGCAGAAAAACAACAACACTTGGATATCGGCCTTTCTTTTTGGTTTTAAGGTTGTGCATGAATTTTAATCATATGAAAATAAGATAAGTAAATAAAAGCAGTCAGAGGCATCTGTGAGTAAAATTGCTTTGAACTACGGAGGTTACTAGAGATTTATACACCAGTCAGACCATGAGAGGAGAAAAATTGACATTTATTCCATTGACAGCAATCAGAGGCGTAGCTATGGGGGGGGGGGGGGGGCAAGGAGGAACATATGACCCCAGGCGCAGCACTGTGAGGGCGCTCAGCACGGCCATTACACCCCCACGTGCAGTTGGCTCGCTGGCTGCCCAAACTGCCCCTGCTTCTCTCCTTCCTTCTCCAGGAGTGCAGAAACATTAACAGCAGCAGGATAAGGCTATCTAAAGGAGGGCACATCTGGCTGTCTATACAGGGAAGGGGGGGGGGGACATCTGGCTATAGTAATGGGCACACATTTGGCTATTTAAAGTGGGGAACATCTGGCTATCTGAATAACATTTGACTCCACCCATGACCACGACCACATTCTTATGTGAGGTCACACCCATTTTGTCCAATAACTGTCCCCGGGTGCTGAAAACCCTAGCCACGCCTCTGACAGCAATGATTATGGGGGGAGGGGGGTTATCGATTTTTAGCAGGAGTTGTATGTCTGTTAGTCCTCTGTAGCGTGTGGCTGGTTGTATGCAGAGGAGACTACAGATTAGTGTTGGGGGTTCAAGTTTGCTGGCAGTGAATTAATGCGAAAAGTATATTGGCATTTTCACTTATCACTCGTCCCAAGCATGACTCTAAAGGTGGCCAACTGGCCATACATCTCTCAACTTGGTGCCCGATTGACCATCCAATTCGATAATTGTTACTGAATTGGATGAAAATCAGTGCCGCCAATTGCGTGCCTGATTGTGTGTGTAATGCCACACACGCATCACGTGCTATACGCTGGCGGCGTGTATACCGCTACTGGAAGAGCGCAGGATTCAAAAGATGGATGGGCACCACGTGGTGGAAGTCCCCACCATACTTCCCAACTTTATAAGACAAGAAAGAGGGACACTTAAGCCACACCCCTGCCACACCTCTAACCACGCCCCCAGCACACCCCTAATCATGTGCACCATAAAGATTTCATAAGAAAATATGTTGTTTAATAATATCAAACCACACTGGGTCTTTCTATCCTGGTTCATTTTCCTTCATATTAACATATGAAAATAAGAAACATATTAATTAAATTGATGGAAATAAAGTTTAGAGTCAATTAAACACATGTTTTCAGTAGATAAAATACATATATTTACATAGATTTGTACCTCAGTCCTAAAAGAGGGACAAATGAGGGAGAAAGAGGGACAGAGGGACAGGGCTCCCAAAAGAGAGACAGTTAGGAGCTATGGATAAAATACATATATTTACATAGATCTGTAGATGAGTCTGGAAAGAGGGACAAATGAGGAAGAAAGAGGGACAGAGAGGGAACAGAGTTCACAAAGAGGGACTGTCCCTCCAAAAGAAGGACAGCTGGGGGCTATGGATAAAATACATATATTTACATAGAGCTGTACCCATCCCAGATTTCCACCTCACAATCGACAACACAACCATTGTCCCTACCTCCCAGGCCCGCTGTCTGGGTGTCACCTTGGACTCTGACCTCTCCTTCATCCCACACATCCAAAACATCACCAGAGCCTGCAATTTCCACCTCCATAATATCTCCAAGATTCGCCCCTTCTTAACCCCGGACACGACCAAACTGCTCATCCGTGCCCTCATCATCTCCCGCCTTAATTACTGTAATTCCCTCCTTTCTGGCCTCCCCCTGAAACGCACTGCCCCCCTTCAATCAGTGATGAACGCGGCTGCAAGACTCATCCATTCTTCGCACCGCTCTGCATCCACATCTCCCCTTTGTGAATCCCTGCACTGGCTCCCTATCCGTTTCAGGATAAGTTTCAAGATTCTATGCCTGGCGTATAAATCTGTGCACAAAACCGGCTCTACCTACATCTCGGAGCTTGTTCACAAGTATACACCAGGTCGCCCCCTCCGTTCCTCCAACAACCTTCGCCTCACCACCCCACGCATTTCACACTCCCATGCCCGCCTGCAGGATTTCTCAAGAGCTGCCCCCACCCTCTGGGATGCCCTTCCACCACCCATCAGACTTGCTCCCTCTTTCAACACATTCAAGCAAGCCCTCAAAACCCACCTCTTTATGATGGCCTACCCACCTCCTACCACACAGTAAAGGGGCATACAGACATGCGACTAAAGTCGTTGGTAACGAACGACTAACGATCGTTTATAACGACGATCGTTACAAAATAACCGCTAACGATCGTTAAGGGTAACGATCAGCGACTGAAGTCGTTGCAAACTGGAAATCCGTCCTGGCGGATTTTTTGTAACGACGATCGTTAGCAAAAGTACGTGTGTATGCTGATCGTTACAAAAACGATCGTTCGTTAAGTACCGTACATGCGCAGACAGAGAGAGAGAGACAGAGAGATGTATATAGATATATGTATATAGATATATGTATATAGATATATATATATGTATATATAGATGTAGATAGATGTATAGAGATATATAGATATATGTTGACATAGATAGAGATATATCTATCTATATCTCTCTCTCCCTGTGTGTATATATATATATATATATATATATATATATATATATATATATATATATATATCTCTGTACGCAACTTCCTCTTTCCTACTGGCCATTAACAATGACGTTCGTTCCGGGTTCATTGATCTGAATAACGTTTAGCATACTAGATGCGCTGCATCATACGTTCGTCACTTCCGCATCGTTCGTTCGGAAACGATCTGATCGTTTCCCACTTTCAACACCTCTTTACTAACGACCTTTTCATTTCTCTCCTTAATTGATCGTTCGTCGTTGCTTACGAACGATCGTTATCGCATGTCTGTACGTAGCTTTCCTCTCTAAGGAATATTTAACAGCCCCCCCTGGTGTTTCCACCCCTCCCTTTAGATTGTAAGCCTCTGGCAGGGTCCTCCACTCCCTAGTGTAATCTACAGGATCATGTGCTCCTGTCCTATGACAGCCTGTACTTGTATTACTGGGCCTACCTAACCAGCCCATATTGCATGATCATGTATTTTGTACAATTTGCATGTATAACTTTGTTCTATGTGTATAACCCTATGTATGTCATCCTTGTAGCATTGTATATATTTGTTGTCCAGCGCCGCGCTTTATAAATACAATAAATAATAATAATAATAATAAATGAGGAAGAAAGAGGGACAGAGGGAACTGAGATCCCAAAGAGGGGTTGCCTCTCCAAAAGAGGGACAGCTGGGGGCTATGCTCCACATCTTTCTCAGTAGTACAGCCCGGCGGACGTCCAAAGACGTCATCGCGCCCGTGTGGGACGCAGAAGTTCCGGGCCTTGGAGCGCAGAAGAGCCCGACCTGGCAGTCGGCCTGGCCAGGTCGGGTCGGCCACCGGAGACCACCGGGAGCCTGTGGAGCAGCGGCGAGGGCACCTCCTGCCTGCCACGGGCTGGAGGAAGCCCCAGGTAAGTGGAAATTGATTTTTATTTTTTCACTACCCTCCCTGAACCTTCCCTTTAATGAGCTTTTGATATCTGCAACCACCAGCATATGGACTCTGGACCACCTCGGTTGGGCAGCAAGCCAGGGATCTGCTTAAGCGTGGCTCAAGCACACGGTGACCGATTGTCGGACTGTACCAGGGGTGTCTTAATCTGTTCAATCTGCAGCCTCTGCCTCTCTCCTTAGTTCTCTCTCCTTCTTTCCTCATTTTCTCTTTTGCTATCCCTTCTCTCTTTCTCTCTCCACTCCTTACTAGAACACTCTGCTGCCCGCCTCTATCATGATTCCCCTCAGTTTCCTCTCTACTTTCGTGGACAATTGGAGCACCTGTCTTGTTGGGAGCGTGTCGCTGTGTAGCGTCCAGTGCCGAAAATGGCAGCGCTCAGATCAGCTCTCAGGCTGCTCCTCCAGTCCCACTCTTTTCTGTTCCTGCTATCAGTGTATGTTTTTGCTCTGTTTGTATTACGTTAACTGTACGTGTATGCTGTAATGTTCTCTGTTTTTGCTTTTTATTTTGCTTTTGTTGTTTATACGTATACGTATGTACCATGCTTAACTGTATATGACGCTCTGCTCAATTATACGCACAAGCTGTAATGTTGTCCTATGTATGCTTGTCCCATGTCTATGTTTGTCCCATGCTTAATCGTGCTTTTTTCTTGTTTTCATCAACGACCCTGTATGCGCCAAAACCAATTCCGGGTACAATCCACTGTTGTACTTGGCGAAATAAATTCTGATTCTGATTCTGATTCTGATATTAGTCCATAATTCAATGGATATTGCGTAACCGTTTGGGCCCAGCGGTCCACAACTCACAGTGCGCCAGGCGACCAGCGCAGCCCACCTTCTGAGACGTTAATCGATCTCCTAGTCATCTCACAGCCTGAGGTATTGATTACATAGGCAAGGAAGATGGCACTCCAAGCGAGTTTGATATCGATTGGTTCAGCGCATGCTGACGGAATGTAAAATGTTGGGTTTTATATGATATGTCAGATATCCGCTGAGTTATGGCATACTTGGAGAAACTGCCAATTCTGTCCCTCAGACAATAGGGGCGGACTTCAGCAGCCTGAGGTCAGATTGTTAAGGGTGGAAACCTCTCTTGTTACCATCCACACCCTCTGGCAGAGAAAGAGTTAAAACCGACTGACACTCAGCCTGGAGAGAGAGACCTCAGCCATCCTGTACCATCACGGATTTGGGCTGGATGATAAAAGGATTAATACCTATTCCACAGAACTTTCCAGAATTGGACTACATATCCCTGTGGGACTTACCGCAAAGGACACGGTAACTTGACAAACTGCTCAGACTGTAATCAGCTATTATTTTCATATTGAACCTTTATTATTTCTGTATCCATTTGTTTCTATTGCTATATTTTGTTCTGCATTATTTCTTTAACTAAACGATTTAAAAATCGTTCGTCTAAGTGTTGTTCTGAAACAAATCTCCGCCAAAAGAATTCACATCTTCAGAGAGACACGTTACCATAACTGTTTTGATATTAAATATTGTTAGTTTTGCTATCTCTATAAAGGTTGTCTAATTAACCCTTTTTCCTACAGGATTTAGCTAGAGTTAGAATTAGCGCATTCGCACGCTTTTATTGCGGATTGGTGGCAGCGACCTGGCCTCTATATGAGAGCACAGATTGTATCGATTGTATATACAATCGAAATTGGACTGTGTGTGGACTCACCAACCAATCCAAAAGGTTACTTTGCCTGCAGTTCTGACTGTCTTCAGGATTCCCTCAGGGTCTGAGGCTTTATGGTTAACTGCAGCAAAGGGAACAGGAATTGGTGGGTGACTGCGCATACGTCACATTGCCGGCAGCGGTGCGACCAATCTTTGGCGTCACTCTGTTCACCCTATTACAAACCATCGGATGTGTCTATTCCCCGAATGGTAACGGTGTCAGATTAGACAAGATTGGCGCGCGTTGTCGCATTATTACCTGATGACCCAGCAACCGCTATTTTAACGTCAACTTGCTCACAGTCTTACAAGCCATCAGAGGTGATTAATCCCTGATGGTACTGGAGTAAGTTAGACGAGATTGCAGGGCTGTTCGTCACAGACGTCAGCTGCGACATTCTAGCGCTCGCCAGAGCCGGTTTATATACAACTATCAGACCCAAGCCCGTTTAAAAACGGGCTCTAGGGTCTGTGCTATTTGCCGCCGCATGTACTGCGCACGCGCGCCGCACACCCGGCCGCCCGCTCACACGACCGCCTGGCTCCCTGGCCCCGTCCCTGTCCTCCTGTCTGTGTAGCTGGGTCCGTGCTGCGCACATGCGCAGTAGCAAAAAGAACGGACCCAGCTACACAGAGACGTACGCAGGGACAGTTGCCTATTATTATATAGGATAATGGGGGAGGTATGTGTGGAAGTCTCGGCTGCAGTGAGGTAATTGCACGCGGCGGTCAGCCCTCTCTCGCTCTCATTTCATGCCTGTGACAATGGCTGGCCATCTGGCATGTCAGCGGCGGTAGCGACCCCCGTGGCCCAGGCCTGACGAGCGCTGCGATGCGGCTGCAATGATGAGACATCTCGTTCTCGGCTTGTCAGAGGGACACAGCGTTGTGAGCGGAGGTGTCACACCTGAGGCTGAACAGTTAGATACATTTCTTCTCATCTCCAATGTTCTGAGGGGTCAGCTTGTCTTCGCAGGCAGGAGAGGGTGACACCGCAGCCCCCATGCCAGCCTGACAGGTGACAGGTGTCACACATCATTACCCATCACTGCTTATCCATACCAGAGGCTGTGATTATATCCCTGCTGCTCAGGATACTTCTCTATATATGTCTCCATTAACTGCTTCATGCCTTTATTTCTCCAAAGCAGCCAATCCAGGCACACAGTGTGTGGCTGTCGCTATAGTTCTAACCAAGTGTATAAGCAGGGCCAGAATCCTGGAGACGCTGCACAGGCACGAGACTAGGGTGGCTGTACATGGATGATACACATGGAAGAGGGGGCTGCACATGGAATGGGAGGGGCTGCTGTACATGGATGATACACATGGAAGAGGGGGCAGCACATGGAATGAGAGGGGCTGCTGTACATGGATGATACACATGGAAGAGGGGGCAGCACATGGAATGGGAGGGGCTGCTGTACATGGATGTTACACATGGGAGAGGGGGCTGCACATGGAATGGGAGGGGCTGCTGTACATGGATGATACACATGGATGAGGGGGCTGCTCATGGAATAGGAGGGGCTGCAGTACAGGGATGATACACATTGAAGAGGAGGCTGCACATGGAATGGGAGGGGCTGCTGTACATGGATGTTACACATGGGAGAGGGGGCTGCACATGGAATGGGAGGGGCTGCTGTACATGGATGTTACACATGGGAGAGGGGGCTGCACATGGAATGGGAGGGGCTGCTGTACATGGATGTTACACATGGAAGAGGGGGCTGCACATGGAATGGGAGGGGCTGCTGTACATGGATGATACACATGGATGAGGGGGCTGCTCATGGAATAAAAGGGGCTGCAGTACAGGGATGATACACATTTAAGAGGAGGCTGCACATAGAATGGGAGGGGCTGCTGTACATGGATGATACACATGGAAGAGGGGGCTGCACATGGAATAGGAGGGGACGCTGTACATGGATAATACACATGGAAGAAGGTGCTGCACATGGAATGGGAGTGGGCTGCTGAACATGGATGTTACACATGGAAGAGGGGGCTGCACATGGAATGGGAGTGGGCTGCTGTACATGGATGTTACACATGGAAGAGGGGGCTGCACATGGAATGGGAGTGGGCTGCTGTACATGGATGATACACATGGAAGAGGGGGCTGCACATGGAATGGGAGTGGGCTGCTGTACATGGATGTTACACATGGAAGAGGGGGCTGCACATGGAATGGGAGTGGGCTGCTGTACATGGATGTTACACATGGAAGAGGGGGCTGCACATGGAATGGGAGTGGGCTGCTGTACATGGATGTTACACATGGAAGAGGGGGATGCACATGGAATGGGAGGGGGCTGCTGTACATGGATGTTACACATGGAAGAGGGGGCTGCACATGGAATGGGAGGGCGGCTGCTGTACATGGATGTTACACATGGAAAAGGGGGCTGCACATGGAACGGGAGGGGGCTGCTGTACATGGATGTTACACATGGAAGAGGGGGCTGCACATGGAATGGGAGGGGGCTGATGTACATGGATGTTACACATGGAAGAGGGGGCTGCTATACATGGATGTTACACATGGAAGAGGGGGCTGCACATGGAGTGGGAGGGAGGCTGCTGTACATGGATGTTACACATGGAAGAGGGGGCTGCACATAGAATAGGAGGGGGCTGCTGTACATGGATGTTACACATGGAAAAGGGGGCTGGACATGGAATGGGAGGGGGCTGCTGTACATGGATGTTACACATGGAAGAGGGGGCTGCACATGGAATGGGAGGGGGCTGCTGTACATGGATGTTACACATGGAAGAGGGGGCTGGACATGGAATGGGAGGGGGCTGCTGTACATGAATGTCACACATGGAAGAGGGGCTGCACATGGAATGGGAGGGCGGCTGATGTACACATGGATGTTACACATGGAAGAGGGGGCTGCAAATGGAATAGGAGGGGATGCTGTACATGGATGATACACATGGAAGAGGGGGCTGCACATGGAATAGAAGGGGATGCTGTACATGGATAATACACATGGAAGAGGGGGCTGCGCATGGTATGGGAGGGGCTGCTGTATATGGATGTTACACGTGAAAGAGGTGGTTGCACATGGAATGGGAGTGGGCTGCTGTACATGGATGTTACACATGGAAGAGGGGGCTGCACATGGAATGGGAGGGCAGCTGCTGTACATGGATGTTACACATGGAAAAGGGGGCTGCACATGGAACGGGAGGGGGCTGCTGTACATGGATGTTACACATGGAAGAGGGGGCTGCACATGGAATGGGAGGGGGCTGATGTACATGGATGTTACACATGGAAGAGGGGGCTGCTATACATGGATGTTACACATGGAAGAGGGGGCTGCACATGGAGTGGGAGGGAGGCTGCTGTACATGGATGTTACACATGGAAGAGGGGGCTGCACATAGAATAGGAGGGGGCTGCTGTACATGGATGTTACACATGGAAAAGGGGGCTGGACATGGAATGGGAGGGGGCTGCTGTACATGGATGTTACACATGGAAGAGGGGGCTGCACATGGAATGGGAGGGGGCTGCTGTACATGGATGTTACACATGGAAGAGGGGGCTGGACATGGAATGGGAGGGGGCTGCTGTACATGAATGTCACACATGGAAGAGGGGCTGCACATGGAATGGGAGGGCGGCTGATGTACACATGGATGTTACACATGGAAGAGGGGGCTGCAAATGGAATAGGAGGGGATGCTGTACAGGGATGATACACATTGAAGAGGAGGCTGCACATGGAATGGGAGGGGCTGCTGTACATGGATGATACACAGGGAAGAGGGGGCTGCACATGGAATAGAAGGGGATGCTGTACATGGATAATACACATGGAAGAGGGGGCTGCGCATGGTATGGGAGGGGCTGCTGTATATGGATGTTACACGTGAAAGAGGTGGTTGCACATGGAATGGGAGTGGGCTGCTGTACATGGATGTTACACATGGAAGAGGGGGCTGCACAAGGAATGGGAGGGGGCTGCTGTACGTGGATGATACACATGGAAGAGGGGGATGCACATGGAATGGGAGGGGGCTGCTGTACATGGATGTTACACATGGAAGAGGGGGATGCACATGGAATGGAAGGGGCTGCTGTACATGGATGATACACATGGAAGAGGAGGCTGCACATGGAATGGGAGGGCGGCTGCAGTACAGGGATGATATGCATGGAAGAGAGGGCTGCAAATAGAATGGGAGGAGGATGCTGTACATGGATGTTACACATGGAAGAGGAGGCTGCACATGGAATGGGAGGGCGGCTGCAGTACAGGGATGATATGCATGGAAGAGAGGGCTGCAAATAGAATGGGAGGAGGATGCTGTACATAGACGTTACACATGGAAGAGGAGGCTGCACATGGAATGGGAGGGGCTGCTGTACATGGATGTTACACATGGAAGAGGGGGCTGGACATGGAATGGGAGGGGACTGCTGTACATGGATGTTACACATGGAAGAGGGGGCTGCACATGGAATGGGAGGGCGGCTGCAGTACAGGGATGATATACATGGAAGAGAGGGCTGCAAATAGAATGGGAGGAGGATGCTGTACATAGACGTTACACATGGAAGAGGAGGCTGCACATGGAAACAAAACTTTTTGTGCTCATCCGCATTCCAATTGAGCATCTTTTGTTGTTCTTGGAAGAAATTGGATAATCTTTAGCTTTTTTCTACATAGTGCACGTGTTTCCAATGGCAATGTATATCACAAAAACGGTGTTACCTGTCTAAGGGTCTTCTCATGTGTATCCATGCAAATTATGTCTTCATGCAAATAAGCAAGTTTTTCCTGCATACCACTGAATATAATTCAAATGAAATCATATCACTTGCATTAAACGCAATCTACACACTAAAAAAGCTGACCGGCTGTTTACTTTTAGGGCCCATTCACACTGGCGATTGAAAAACGCTAGCAAAACCACTTGCGATCACCGGTGACCGGCGGTAAACGCCCACAAATCGCTCCAGTGCGAATGGGCCCTTAAAACACTGAAAAGTTGCAACGCAGAAAAAATGTGATGCAATTGAAATACATTAGAGGTGTGACCGAAGTGAAATCACAAAAAATGCACAACTAACGCAAACTCTGCCAAGCGTGAACAGAGTCTCATTGGTATCAGGTATGCTGATAACGCTCTACTCCTTCCCAACGCCAGAATTAGTGTTGAGCCAAAATTTTTGTAATTACATTACGGACGCGAATTCTGCCACAACACGAATTTATTAATTTCGTAAATGCCATACAAACCGTAATTCGGAATTTTCTAAGCAAAATTTCGGTTTCATAACTTCTCGTTTCAGTGCAAATTCGTGTTTAACGCGAAATTTCATAATTTCATGTTTTCTGTAGAAACAGTTACGAAAATAGACGTAATTTCATTTCTAATGGTAATTATGCACATTTAGGTAATGACTAAAGACTCCTGCTCATGCTGTCGCTTTAAATGCATCAGGAGGCTCTACCTACAGCCACTTCTAAGACAGGTGCTCTTTGTCAAGATGTGGTCATGCATGCTGAGACACTTGGTATTGGGCCTTACAATATCTGATAATGCAAAGGTACCTGCAAGTGCTGTCGCTTTAAATGTATCAGGAGGCTCTGAACTGGAACACAATTTTGAGAACGGACGAATTTCTGAAATTCTGATTTGTTTGTGTTACGTAAATGATCGTCATTGCGAAAAACAATCGTAATTACGAAAATCCCCAAAAATGTGAAATTTTGCGTGATTTCCGAAATGTCTATTACGGCCATAATTGTTATTTTGCGAATTACGTGAAATTTTGCGTAATCTTAATAAGGTAATTACGCTCATCACTAAGAATGGCTAATGAAAATAATCCACGGCCGATTAGCGCAGTCAGTCAGGGCCCATTCACACTTGTAAATGCAAATGCGCAAGTGATTTTACTGCGATTATCGCGGCAAAATCACTGTACAAATTCATGTTTTTTTGCTATGTAATTAGCGCTTTAATAACATGCTAATCCCGATCGCTCTTCAATTGCACCAAAATGCTGCATGCAACGCGTTTGTGATTTCCGCTAATCACAAAACGGCATAGTTACTAAGCGCTAATGCTTCGGCATTTATCGGTAAACAGCCCCTAATCGCCCCGCCTCCTCGCTATCAGTGTGATGAGGTGTATGTGCATCAATTCAATCATGTCATACATTATACAGTTCATAGTCACAACCCAAGCGATATAGAGAATGATTTATATCCATCTCCCGCTGATACAGTGTCATCCTCTAGGTCCTGAATGATTGAAGATTATTAAACGTAATCGCCCTTTTGAACGGCCGCTTTATTGAAATGAACGGAAAGGTGATAGCGTACGCAGGTGCATCTTAACACAATGTCAGCCATGGCGACTTTCTTAATTAAAACTCGGCTTGACGCCTTCCAGGCTGGCGTTTTGTCTCTGAGACGAGGAGGCGGAATCTCGCTGCGTTTCCAGGCAGCTCGATAAGTACGGCCCACGTCTTTTTCCCGCAGGCTAATAGGGAGAAATCTGGTTAAAAAAAAAAAGCAAAACTGTACATGCGATGGTACAATTTTTAGCAAAGGATCATAGTTTCAATAAGGTCCTTCACATTGAAAGAAAAAAAATCATATTTAATCGGTCCACATTACTAAAAAAAATCCAACTTGCGAATATCTTAGCCAATTATGATCATCATCAGGCGCGTAACAATAGGGTATGCAGCCCATGTGCCCGCGGGGGGGCCCGGACCCCACCCCCCCCTTGGGGCCGGTCGTGGCCGTTTTGGGGGGCTGGAGGGGTCGCACCATGAGAGGAAAGCTATGGCCACACTAGGCGGGGAGGGGGGAAGGTCCCCCCCTCCCTCACCTCGGGCTTTCCCCTCTGTGCTCCCCTCCAGCTTCTAGCTATACAAGCGGAGCGGAGCGGCGGCAGGCAAACATACCTTCCGTGCGTTCCAGCGCGGACACGTCTCGCTCTAGTGACTGACGCGACTTCACAGGAAGTCGCGTCAGTCACTAGAGCGAGAAGCGTCCGGACGCATGGAAGGTATGTTTGCCTGCTGCTGCCCGCCGCTCCGCTCGCTGCACTTGTATAGCTAGAAGCTGGAGGGGAGCACAGAGGGGAAAGCCCGAGGTGAGGGAGGGGGGGACCTTCCCCCCTCCCCGCCTAGTGTGGCCATAGCTTTCCCCTCATGGTGCGACCCCTCCAGCCCCCCAGGACTATGTGGGGGGGCTAATGGCTCAGAACGCGCTGGGAAAAGCAATTACAAAAGTCCACACAAAAGCGCTCGGCGCTTGCGATTACGCTGGCGATTCCTAATGTGAACAAGGGCTCAGTCTGACTGGATTAGCAGCATGCTTGCTTCAAGTGTGCGATTCAGAGTTCAGACATTACTGATGCATGAAAGATCAGCAGGACTGCCAGGAAACTGGTATTGTTTAACAGGAAATAAAATAAATATGGCAGCCTCCATCTCCCTCTATCTTCAGGTGTCCTTTAAGCATTACTGCTGTGACTTTGCTTGGCATAGGGGGTGAGTCTTATCGCCTGATGTTAGTGTTTGCTTTATTATATACGAAATCTGATCATTTTGGTCCCCTTGATAACATATCCGATTTCTCCCCCTCGAAGCCTCGCATGGTAATCCGCGGCTCATGCGTGTAAACATTTGCACAATTTCACGGGGTTATTTGGTAATTATCGGCAGTCGTAGGCTCAGCTTCCATACAATTCTAAATAATTAGCTACGTGAGAGCACAACTCAGCTGAATGAAAGGGTTTAATTACAAACGACGGTAAACAACCTATTATGGATAGAGTTGGGCCGAACGGTTCGCCGGCGAACGTGGTTCGCGCGAACGTAGGTGGTTGAGAGTAGGGCGAGCTGCTGTAGTCTCTCATATAGGGAAAGATTAGTTAGGCTTAACTTCTTCCTGGCTGCATACCTGTTCTGTTCAGTGAGCCCTCAGCCCACTGCATACCTGTACTGTGATCCTGCCACTGCATACCTGTTCAGTGATCCTGCCACTGCATACCTGTTCAGTGATCCTGCCACTGCATACCTGTTCTGTTCAGTGAGCCCTCAGCCCACTGCATACCTGTACTGTGATCCTGCCACTGCATACCTGTTCAGTGATCCTGCCACTGCATACCTGTTCAGTGATCCTGCCACTGCATACCTGTTCTGTTCAGTGAGCCCTCAGCCCACTGCATACCTGTACTGTGATCCTGCCACTCCATACCTGTTCAGTGATCCTGCCACTGCATACCTGTTCTGTTCAGTGAGCCCTCAGCCCACTGCATACCTGTACTGTGATCCTGCCACTGCATACCTGTTCAGTGATCCTGCCACTGCATACCTGTTCAGTGATCCTGCCACTGCATACCTGTTCTGTTCAGTGAGCCCTCAGCCCACTGCATACCTGTACTGTGATCCTGCCACTCCATACCTGTTCAGTGATCCTGCCACTGCATACCTGTTCTGTTCAGTGAGCCCTCAGCCCACTGCATACCTGTACTGTGATCCTGCCACTGCATACCTGTTCAGTGATCCTGCCACTGCATACCTGTTCTGTGAACCCGCCACTGTATACCTGTTCTGTTCAGTGGACCCGCCACTGTATACCTGTTCTGTTCAGTGGACCCGCCACTGTATACCTGTTCTGTTCAGTGGACCCGCCACTGTATACCTGTTCTGTTCAGTGGACCCGCCACTGTATACCTGTTCTGTTCAGTGGACCCGCCACTGTATACCTGTTCTGTTCAGTGGACCCGCCACTGTATACCTGTTCTGTGAACCCGCCACTGTATACCTGTTCTGTTCAGTGGACCCGCCACTGTATACCTGTTTAGTGAACACGCCACTGCATACCTATTGTGTTCAGTGATCCTGCCACTGCATACCTGTTCTGTGAACCCGCCACTGTATACCTGTTCTGTTCAGTGGACCCGCCACTGTATACCTGTTCTGTGAACCCGCCACTGTATACCTGTTCTGTTCAGTGGACCCGCCACTGTATACCTGTTCTGTTCAGTGGACCCGCCACTGTATACCTGTTCTGTTCAGTGGACCCGCCACTGTATACCTGTTCTGTTCAGTGGACCCGCCACTGTATACCTGTTCTGTTCAGTGGACCCGCCACTGTATACCTGTTCTGTGAACCCGCCACTGTATACCTGTTCTGTTCAGTGGACCCGCCACTGTATACCTGTTTAGTGAACACGCCACTGCATACCTATTGTGTTCAGTGATCCTGCCACTGCATACCTGTTCTGTGAACCCGCCACTGTATACCTGTTCTGTTCAGTGAACCCACCGCATCAGTGCGCATACCTGTGCAGTTAAGTGAACCCACCTACCTACGTGAGTGCACGCAGTGTGATATACCACTCCGTGCATACCCAATATGGACAAAACAGGTAGAGGAAGAGGAAGAGGTAATGGCAGAGGCAGAGGAAGGCCACCCGGCAGGTCTGCGCGAGGTCGTGTAAATGTAATTTCGTGTGGACCTGGCCCACAGTACAGTGCTCGGAAGAAGGCACGTCCCATCACCTCCCAAGATTGTCAGGACGTGGTTGAGTATTTAGCGACACAGAACACCTCATCTTGCTCAGCCACCAGCGCTACTACTAGCACCACTTCCGCTGCATTTGACACTTCGCAAGAATTATTTAGTGTTGAAATCACTGATGCACAGACTAAGTCAGTCCCCGCACACACAGCATCTCTGCCTGCACGCCGTGTGACTGGCTGCCTGGCCTGCCCCAAAAAGACTAAGTCGCTCCCAGTCCCTCCACACAGCATGTCTGCCTGCAGGCCGCTTCACTACCTTCTCCGCCACCACCAACAGGGTCCGGGACTCCAGGCGGATTGCTGAATTTTTTAGGCCGCTGCTAGCAGCGGCCGCTGTAATAATTTTTATGGTGCGTGTACATGACTGCCTAATTTTTCTGGCTGCACTGAGGGCAGCTGCAACAACAAAAGAAAAGGCATGTACATGCGCCCATTCCCCTTCGTGATCATTACCTTGCCGTGGTGAAGGGGCTTGCGTATCACAATGAAGCAATGACCGGCGCCTAGATGAGTGTCTCGGGGGGCACACCCACGATAATAAGGTCGTTGCCTCATTGTGGTCAGACCAAATTTGATCAGCTGGACAGTCACTGTTCTGTCATTCAGCTACATCAGCCAGGCCGACCATATGGGCTGTAAAGCCACCAAAACCTGCACTCTCGCCATGGTGCGCACCAGTCCAGCACGGCCGTCACTAGTACAAACAGCTGTTTGCGGTGCGTTACACGGTGAGTTTGGTGTGTCAGTGTGAAGCAGTACCTTAATTACACTACCTGATTGATGTATACACATGCAAGATGTTTTAAATCACTTTAGGCCTGTCATTTAGCATTCAATGTGATTTCTGCCCTTAAAACGCTGCTTTGCCTCAAATCCAGATTTTTCCCGGGGACTTTTGGCGTGTATCCCACTCCGCCATGCCCCCCTCCAGGTGTTAGACCCCTTGAAACATCTTTTCCATCACTTTTGTGGCCAGCATAATTATTTTTTTTTTCAAAGTTCGCATCCCCATTGAAGTCTATTGCGGTTCGCGAACTTTAACGCGAACCGAACGTTCCGCGAAAGTTCGCGAACCCGGTTCGCGAACCTAAAATCGGAGGTTCGGCCCAACTCTAATTATGGAATGACATTGTGATGGGCAGAGTCTGACTGGGCTGGAAAATAACAAATAAATCTAAACAGAATGCAGCAATTGCTGATGTTTGCGCGGTGAGATTACTGTACGGAATCGTTCTATTTTCAATCAGCCGCAATGCGAAATGCAAAATCCCTCCGGAATAATGACCGCATGCCCCTCCCCCACATCACACTGGTGAATGCGTCGCCATGCCTGGGCTGTCAGCTGACACATTATTTACAGTATGCCCCCCTGCTAGCCATACACATATAGATTCCCAGCCAATGTTCCAAAACGATCAACTCCTCTCCAAACGGAATCAATCCAGAAAGGAATCGATTCTATAACACATCGATTTTCAATACATTTCAGAAGGGAATTTGTTAAAAATGGATGTAACTACGGCCCAACACTATGGGTAATCAACCTGCCCTGCCCCAAAATGAACTAGATGTTTTGTTCTGTCTAATCAACACTTTCAATTAGTTTTTGATTGGAATTAGATTAATGCGTGACTACACCCCTAGTCACGCATACCATAAAGATTTAATGAGAAAAATCTGTTGTTTTATAATTCAAACCACACTGGTCCTTTATATACTGGTTCATTTCCCTTCATATTAACATTTAAAAATAAGAAATACATCAATTTAAAAGATGGGAATAAAGTTTAGAGTCAAAACACATTTTTTAGTAGAGAAATATATATATTTACATAGAAAGAGGGACAACTTCCTGAAAGAGGGACAAATGAGGAGGAAAGAGGGACAGAGGGACAGGGCTCCCAAACAGGGACTGTCCCTCCAAAAGAGGGACAGTTGGGAGCTACGTATTCTAAGCCCTCAGTCTCCAATCACCCCTGACAACAGCGGAACGCCGAAAGCAGTCGGGAATTGGAGACCGGGCACTTGTCTATCATTCTGTGAGAGTTTCTGTGTGTGTGCTGTATGTACACGATATGCCTGACATTCTTAAAGTGGGATTGTCACCATAAAAATCAAATTTCAACAGCAACTGGTCTGGGTGTATTAAGTTGCTAATCCTGCATTCAAAACTTTCAAAACTTTTTCTGCTATTATGGTTTGGAGTATCACATACCCTCGGAGCACTGATCCTCTAATTGCCATTGCCAAACAGTTGCATGCTGGGGGTTCTTTTTATCTATAATATATTACTCCTCTTCCCTTTATTTCCCATCCTTTCTAATGACATAAGACAGTGCCCTTCCTAGTATAGACCTCAGTGGCAGTGTCTGAAGACTCTGGGAGGAGGGCGGGTAACGAATACACCTTTTCCTTTATAACATTCACAGGAATCATAATGTGGACAGTGCAATACATATGTTACAGTATGTAAGTATAACTAGTATTTATCTACTTATATATGTGTTTTTTATTTCTAGGTTAGCATGGGTGTCACTTGTTCTTTAAAGGGTACCTGTCATAAGGGCCCGGGATGTAAGTATAGCTGTTTCAGTTTTACCTGTTTTGGAAGAATAAATCTTGTTGTGTTTTAGAAGCATCTCCTTAGTATTTGCCTACTTACTTACTGCCTACACACAATACCGTATAACAAAAGAGAACAATGCATTTCCTCCAAAGCCTGGGATACAGCCTGACAGTGAGCTGTAATTGGAAATAAGGTGAAAAATGCTTTGTAAATTGCAAAGAAAATAATAACAGTAAAATTATACGGCAACATAGTAATATATAATAAAAAATCACTAAGCTTCCTCCTACACTAAGTCCATGACTGCAAAAGGAAGAGCAGCAGGATACAAAAATATACTTGCATCTCCCCAGGAATAGATGCTGCACTTTGAAGTCGATTCCCAGAGCAATTGTTATTCCTGGGCGTTTTGATTGGTGTTTTGTTGACATGTGTGAATAAAGATTATCAGCTGCCCCTTCCGTCCGTAGCCCCGCCCCCTAGCAGAAGAGGCCACGGGTACTTCTCTAGCTCCAATCAGAGAATTGCTTGTGACCCCTCTGCTAGGGGGCGGGGCTATGGGCAGAAGCGTCAGGACACCCCGTAAGTATACTAAACTTTATTTAAAAAGAAAAAAAAACATTTGGCCCCCAAATCACTGCAAAATCGCTTTTGGAAAAATAACAAAAGAAATAAATATAGCAGCCTCCATATCCTTCTCACTTCAGTTGTCCCTTAAAGAGACTCTAAAGTCTCATAAAAATCATGTTTTTATGTTAAAAATCTCTTTAACATGATGATTGCCCTAACTTAAACCCCCCCTAACTCCCCCCCTGTAAAATCCACGACTTTCTTGGTCATGAATTTTGCTGCCCCGGGAGGCAGAGCTTTCAGCTGCAGCTCTGCCTCCATGTGTGTATCTCCGCCTCTCCCCCGCCCCTCTCAGTGAAGGAAGACTGAGAGGGGCGGGGAGAGGCGGAGATACCCACTGATAGATGCGTGTAGAGGCGGAGCTGCAGCTGAAAGCTCTGCCTCTCACGGAAGTGCTCCCCACAGTGTGCCCCGGGGAGTTTGGGGGGGATTTAGTTAGATTACAGCCGCGGGGTTGCGGCGTTTTAGTTAGGGCTATCATGTTAAAGAGATTTTTAATATAAAATCATGATTTTTATTAGACTTCAGGGTACCTTTAAAAGGAATGTAAAGTGAGTGACATATTTATTTCCTTTTAAACAATGCAGATTGACTGGCTGTCCTGCTGATCCTCTGCCTCTAATACTCTTATCCTTAGACCGCGAACAAGCATGATTAGGTGACTGAAGTGTGACTGGATTAGCTGCACCCTAGTTTCAGGTGTGTGATTCAGACACTACTGCAGCCATAGAAATCAGAAAGATTGCCAGGCAACTAGTATTGTTTAACAGGAAATAAATATGGCAGCCACCCTATCCGTCTCACTTCAGGTGTGCTTGCAAATAACTTTATTTCACATGCGTGCTTCTGGAGTGGCCCTTTAAAGAGGAACTTTAACCCAGGATACAACTTCATCCCAATCAGTAGTTGATACCCCCTTTCCCATGAGAAATCTATATCTTTAGATAGATCATCAGCGGGGTCTGTTTGGCTGATATTGTGATGAAGCCCCTCCCACTGTGTGATGTCATGATCATGGTTCTGATAGCTTGCTGTCTGTAAACTTCGTTGCATTGTGGGGAAAAAACGGCTTTTTCAACAGCCAAGCAAGCAGTATCTTCCTCTGTGCATAGAACTCTCAGTAACGAACATTCCGTACAGATCACCTGGCAGAACTGATGTCACCACCAGTGATACCTTTCAGAATGTACATCAGGGAGAGGAAAGATTTTACAAGGGCAATCCCAGACTAAGTAATCTATAAATTTATTTTGTAAACAGTAATCAGTTTTATTCATTATGTTATTTTCCCTACAGGTTCTCTTTAAGCTATTCCTGACAAGGGCATTTTATTCTGTGATGTGAATGAGGCCCTTCCGGGTACGCAGAGTAACGGAGTCAGCAGTCGCCGCTCTCATGCCCTCCATCGCTTTGTCTGCTCTATGAATTATTAATCGCCTTGCTCCATTTCTTAAAGGTCATAACTTGGATTAAGGATCAGTGATGCTACCCGGCGGGAGAAAGTGAAATAAGCTGCGGATAATGACAGCGCCCCCCGGTGGGTATTGACAATGAACTGTCAGGGGTCTGCCTGCGCTGAGCGGCGGCCTGGTTCCCACAGCCTCGCTCGGGAGAGAAGGGGTTACTGCGGAAACTTCTTACGCCCACACGGCAGAGCCTGAGTAGGTGGAGGATGCTCCAATATTCGCATACTGAGCCGCAGCAGAAGCGTGGAAACGCTGGGGCGACCGGGAGATCCTAACCGGAGCAGACAATCTTTTCCATCCAGAGATCAAACCGATACAAATCCCGAAAGTCAGAACGCAGCTGTGACACATGCCCAGAATTCAGAAACACAGCTTAAGTATAAATCCGCAATCCTGCAGGGAATATAGAAGTATAACGCACCCTTATCAGAAAAAAATTCAAGCAATAAACCGCTGAGAAGAACAGTAGTGCCTTAGCAGCCACAAACTAACAGAGAACTGCTATTATTATTAATGAATTTATTTATATAGCCCCAACATCTTCTGTAGCAATAGTGGGGAGCAGGCCCGGATTTACCGGTTAGGAGCCTATAGGCACAGATGTCCTGGCACCCGAGACTTCACTCTCCACAAACCCCACCCAACTGCACTGCAAGTGTGCTGGCTGTCCCAGCTGTCACTTCTCCCTTACTTCCTTGCCCGTCATAGGCAGGGATGATCAGAACCAGCAAATTCTGTTCCGCCAGAAATCACGGATTCAGTGTTAAATTTCGTCGCTATGAAAATTCCGCCGGATTTGTACGAAATTCCGGATTCCGTCGAAAAAACCCTTTCTCCCTCTCTCCTCCGGAGGAGGGTCTTGTCTTCCAGGGAATTGTAGAATTTCAAAAGCCAGCTTATATACCTTGGCCGGGAATTGAACCCAGGTCTTAGTGCTTGGTAGTCAGCTCTCTTAACCACTATACCACCACCAACACTACATGCTGAAGGCAGCCTAGCATGGACCATTATAATATATCCTAGAGAAAAATGAGCTTGCTTAAAGATTTGTAGGCTTTTAAAAGCCAGCTTACATACCTTGGCCGGGAATTGAACCCAGGTCTGAGTGCTTGGTAGTCAGCTCTCTTAACCGCTATACCACCACCAACACTACATGCTGAAGGCAGCCTAGCATGTACCATTATGATATATCCTAGAGAAAAATGAGCTTGCTTAAAGATTTGTAGGCTTTTAAAAGCCAGCTTAAATACCTTGGCTGGGAATTCCGAAAAATTCAGCGGGAGCAAAAAATCGCGTCCTGCTCGCGTCTCTGGGAGCTTACTGCGCAGGCACAGTACGACTGCACGAGGTTTTCTTGTACTGCATCTGCACAGTAAGCTCCCGGAGACGCGAGCGGGAGCGCGTCTGCAGCTGCGCATCCGCAGACGCGGGAAACACACAGAGTGATCGGAGGAGGAGAGGACGGCGCGGGACATGACAGCTACAGGGGGCTGATAGAAGCCCCAGGTGAGTGTCTGTTTTTGTTTATTGGAGGACTCTTTAAGTATCTAAAGGTCCCCCACACTGAAGGGAGATCTGGTCAGTGGAAATGCCAAAAGCTGGGTGAATAACCTCTCATTTTCATTCACATAAGGTCTCTCTTTCCATTAACAGGTGCCTGTAGGCACGTGCCTACAGTGCCTTATCTTAAATCCAGCCCTGATAGGGAGCATAGATATGTGACACTGCTATTCAGGGCCGGGCAGAGGCAAGATAGGCTCCGGCCTCAGGGCGCAGTGTAGAAGGGGGCGCACAACTCACTCAGCTATCATTCCCCTATTGTGTTTGAAGCAGAGAGAAATAAGAAAAGGGCATACATAGCAGTGACTGACTGTAAGACAGATAACTAGAGATTAAGGTGTTGGGGGCCCTGGGGTGCCTCTTAGTCTAATAGCAATCAGTGTGTGACGGCTGGGGTGGGAGGGATGGAGGGGCGCACTTTGGTGTCTCAGCCTTGGGTGCTGGAGGACTTTGTCCTGGCTCTGCTGCTATTCAATAAAGTGTCAAAATAAAACATGGGTAACGAAACAGCCAAAGGAATTTGCCAGTAAAATGTACTGAAAACTAAAGAAATCAGTTAAAGTATAAAAAACTAGCTGATTGCCCGGCGTTGCCCGGGAATATATTTGGCTGGTGTCGGCTCCACCCACTTTTTCTAACCCTAACAATTAATCAATGACTAAGTTTGTGAGCTTTGTGGTCTTTGGCATCAATAATTTGTATTGAAATGAAAAAATCTGATGGGTTGTTTGTGGCTCCACCCCCTTTTCTGAATTTGAACCCCAGTCACCCAATGACCAACTGTACCAGGTTTGAGGCCTGTGCCATTAACAGTGCAAGGATGGTAGCAATTAAATATTCCACTTGAAAAGCAATAGGTGAAGCTTTATACACTATTGTAGGCTCCACCCACTTTTCTGAATATTAATCCCATTCACTGAGTGAGCAACTGTGCAAAGTTTAAGAACACTCCAATTAACAGCGTAAGAATGGCTGCAGTTTACATTTTTCCAGTGAAATTTGTATTTGTCTCCACCCACTGATGACCCGGCATTGCCCGGGTATGTATTTGACAGGTGTTGGTTCCGCCCACTTCTTCTAACCCTAATGCACAAACACTCAATGACCAAGTTTGTGAGCTTTGGGGTCTTTAGCATCAATAATTTGTATATTCCCATAGAAATTAAACAAATCAGATTGGCTGTTTGTGGCTCTGCCCCTCTCCAGCATTTGAACCCCAGTCACCCAATGACCAACTGTAGCAGGTTTGAGGCATCTGCTATTACCAGTGTAAAAATGGCAGCAATTGAAATATTCCCCTTGAAAATCGACAGGTGAATTTTGATTGGCTATGATATGCTCCACCCACTTCCCTGAATATTAATCTCAGTCACCCAGTGACCATCTGGGCAACGTTTGGGAACCCTGCCATTAACAGTGTAAGAAGGCCTTCAGTCTACATTTTCCCAGTGAAATTTGGTTTTGGCTCTGCCTTCTTTTTGTCACCTGGACATACAGTCACTCAATGACCAAGTTTCTGAGCTTTGGGGTCCTTGGCATCAATAATTTGTATTTTCCAAGAAATGAAACTGTTTGTGGCTCTGTCCCCTTTTCTGAATTTGAACCCCAATGACTAACTGTACCAGGTTTGAGGCTTGTGCCATTAACAGTGCAAGAATGGCAGCAATTTTAATATTCCCCTTGAAAATCAACAGGTGATTTTGATTGGCTTTTTTAGGCTCTACCCACTGTTATGAATATTAATCCCAGTCACCCAGTAACCAATTGTGCAAAGTTTGAGAACCCTGCCATTAACAGTGTAAGAAGGGCTGCAGTTTACAATTTCCTCGAAAATCTGTTTTTGACTCCACCTACTTTTTGTAACCTTGACACACAGTCGACCAAGTTTGTGAGCTTTTGGGTTCCAGGCATCAAAATTGTGTGAATTGAAGCAGTTTATCCAAAAAAAAGCAGATCTGATTGGATTTTTGTGGCTCCACCCCTTAAGTGAATTTGAACCACAGTCACTTGATGATCGACTGTAGCAGGTTTGAGGCCTCTGCCATTAACAGTGTAAGAATGACAGCAGTTTCAATATTCCCCTTGAAAATCAATAGGTGAATTTTGATTGGCTCTTGTAGGCTCCACCTACTTTTCCATATATTAATCCTAGTCCCCCAGTGACCAACTGTGTCAAGTTTGAGATCCCTGCCATTAACAGTGTAAGAATCGCTGCAATTTATATTTTGCCATGTAAAAAGTTGTTTTTGGCTCTGCCCACTAACCTTGACATACAGTCACTCACTGACCAAGTTTATGAGCTTTGTGGTCTTTGGCATCAATAAGCTGCATGTTACCATTGAAATTAAACAAATCTGATTGGCTGTTTTTGGCCCACTCCCTTTTCAGAATTTAAACCCCAGTCTCCCAGTGACTGACTGTACCAGATTTGAGGCCTCTGCCATTAAGAGTGTATGAATAGCAGCAATGTAATTATTCCCCTTGAAGATCAAAACGTGAATTTTGATTGGCTGTTGTAGGCTACACCCACTTTCCTGAATATTAGTCCCAGTCACCCAGTGGCAAACTGTGTCACGTTTGAGAACCCTGCCAATAACAGAATGGCTGAAATCAATTTAAAAAATCTGATTGGCTGTTTGTGGCTCCACCCACTTTAGTGAATTTGGACCCCAGTCACCCAATAACTGACTGTATCAGGTTTGAGACCTCTGCCATTAAAGGATACCACAGCTGAATAAACAGATAACTCCAGTGTGTGGGGGGTCAAAAGTACATACTGTGACCTCCTCCTGCCCCCTCCGTCTGCCGCTGTTCATGCACTATTCATGCCAGTGTCCCGGTGACTTGCTTGACCCTTGACCTGAACATATTTCTTCCCTCTTCACTTCTGGCCGGCGCATAGCTTTCGGCTCAGAAGCACGCTGTCCTCTCCGTCTAATCTGGGCTGCGTGTGCGCTCCATTACACCAAGCGTCACATGAACAGCATGTGACGCTTGGTGTATTGGAACACACACGCAGCCCAGATTAGACGGAGTAAAATGTAATGTAAATGTTCCCCCTTGAAAATCAATAGGTACATTTTGATTGGCTGTTTTTAGGCTCCACCCACATTTCTGAATATTAATCCCAGTCACCCAGTGGCCAATTGTGTCAAGTTTGGGAACCCTGCCATGTAAAAAATTAAGTTGTTGGCGCCGCACAATTTTTCTAACCTTGACATACAGTCACTCTATCAAGTTTATCAGCTTTGGGGTCCTTGGTATCAATACTTTGTATATTCCCATTGAAAAATAAACAAATCTGATTGGCTGTTTGTGGCTCCGCCCCCTTTCTGAATTTGAACCCTAATCACCCAGTGACCGACTGTACCAGGTTTGAGGCATCTGCTATTAACAGTATAAGAATGGTAGCAGCTTAAATATTCCCTTTGAAAATCGAAAGGTGAATTTCTATTGGCTGTTGTAGGCTCCACCTACCTTCCAAATTCTTAATCTCATTCACCCAGTGACCAACTGTGCAAAGTTTGAGAACTCTGCCGTTAAAGGTGTAAGAATGCCTACAGTTTATATTTTCCCAGTGAAGTTTGTTTTTGGCTCCGCCCACTTTTTGTAACCTTGACACACAGTCACTCAATGACCAAGTTTGTGAGCTTTCAGGTTCCTGGCATCAAAAATGTGTGAATGGAAGCAGTTTATCCACCAAGGAAATCTGATTGGCTGTATGTGGCCCCGCCCCTTTAGTGAATTTGGACCCCAGTTACCCAAAGACACACTGTAGGAAGTTTGAAGCCTCTGCCATTAACAGTGTAAGAATGACAGCAGTTTAAATATTCCCCTTGAAAATCAATAGGTGAATTTTGATTGGCTTTTTTAGGCTCCACCCACTTTCTTGAATCTTAATCACATTCACCCAGTGACCAAGTGTGGCAAGTTTGAGAACCCTGCGATTAACAGTCTAAGAATGGCTGCAGTTTACATTTTCCCATTTAAAATGAATAGCTGCAATTTGATTGGCTGTTTTATGCTCCGCCCACTTTTCCTGGATTTGTAACCTCGGTCACCAAGTGACCAACTGTGCCAAGTGTGGGGACTGTGGCTTGATTACTGTGGGAATGGCAGCCTTTTCCATTTTTTCCATTGACTTGAATGGGTGGAATCTGATTTGCTGTTTGTAGCTCCGCCCAGGTGTGCAGGGGGGCCGCGAGACCCCCAGAACATATCATCCCAGGTAGTAAGGGATCTGTGTACCAAGTTTCGTTCAAATCGGTCATGCCGTTTTCGCGTGATCGCGGCACATACACACACACACACATACACACACACATACACACATACATACATACATCCGATTTTATATATATAGATGTAAACCCACCATTTACTGTATACGGTATCCATATCCAGGACTGTAACCATGGGTGACGCTACTATGGTGCACGCTGGGGCACTGGCCCCCCTGGGAATCACTGTGCCCTTTAAGTTCCCCCTCTGCTCAGTAAAGGTTTCCAGGCATCCGCAGCGTACAGTGAACAGGATATGGTCTGTAAAAAACTCTCCATGTCAGCTTGAGTCTGTGTAGGCGTTAAGTATACCAAGGGTCTTATCGATTTGCCATAAATACTTCACAATCCTTGCAATATCCCTTGTAATTAATGTATCTTGAGCACACTTATACTTGCATTAAAACTCTCTCTTCCTCTTTGTGATTGTATGTTCGAACATTGTCAGTCAACAGGAATAGAGTCTGAAGATTCTTACTAGCTGAAAGCTTACTGTTATTCTATTAAATTAGCCAATAAATTAGAGCTTGTATTTCTAGTCTCCAGCAATGCTTATCTAGTAAGACAACAAATTACACACAGTGTTTTTCTCTCTCGCCTGCCTCTTCCCTCCCCTTGCTTGTAGAGACTTGAGACACAGGCTGGGGACTGGGATGATTTGTCTGCAATCTGTCCATAAAGGAGCAGCTTGCTAGCTAGTAAGAGGAATGCATGCCAGCAAACTAGCCAAGTACGCCTGTAGGTAACTTTTCTTAAATAGTAACACCATCTTTTGGACAATCTGCTCTTCTCAAAAGCCTCTGAGTTCTGTTTGAGATGGGTACATTTGTGCATACCAGAGATATCGGCGCGGGAGTCTTGGGCGCAGGATCCAGCCTGGTATATGGCTGATCCTGCTGCTGTTTCATATATAGTTGGGAGTAGCGTCTTTTTACACAAAGGGAAAATCCAAATTTTGAGAGAGGCAACGACACGCTCGTTTCGGGCACAAAGGGCCCTTCATCAGGCCAGGTTGCAGAAAGCACTGTCTACAAAAAAAAAAGCATATGAATAAATGTATATTAGTAACAATAAAATGTATAGGAAAAGTATAACCAGCACCTCACAGAGAAAAGGCCCCAAGGGTGAAAAATGATGACGCCATGTGGGCACCAGGTCTCATATCGACAGACCTCCACACTCGTCAGTGGGAAAGAAGAAAGTGTAAATGTCAAACGCAGCAACATAGGGAGTAAAAAAGGGCATATAATCGTAACCTTAGGGACTAGTGAATATCAGTCCACCATATATGCCAAAGCATAAAGAGTTTCAAAGTCTCAGTCAGTGACAAGCCCTGGGGTCTGTGAATACCGACCCCGTCACTAAAAAAGATTGAACAGATGAGGAGAAAAGGAGGACATGAGAACAAAAATGCAACAAACATTTCCGCATACCTGCCAATGCTGTGGACAATGCACATTAAGGGCACCAAGGAATCAAAGACATCTGAGCCAACCAGATGCAAATTACACCTTGAATAAATATAACAACAATGAGAATATATAACAAACAACCGACCCAACAAAGCTCTATAGAGACAGGGAAGGAAATTCCCAAAGTTCAATATATAGCATCAAAGCCATTCATGACTTCTAAATCTAAAGGGGGCTGTAGAGAGGCACACAGGCAGCAGCCCTACCAGGCAAAAATGGCTCAATGATATAGATAGGACAAGTGAAAGCAATATGTATATACATATGTATATAGAAAGGGTACATTAGTAACGCCCCAAGGCAAGTGCTATGTAGATTATATGTAGCCTGTCCCTACTAGACAGAATAGCACAACAATGTAAGCAGAGCCCAGGGCTTGTCACTGACTGAGACTTTGAAACTCTTTATGCTTTGGCATATATGGTGGACTGATATTCACTAGTCCCTAAGGTTACGATTATATGCCCTTTTTTACTCCCTATGTTGCTGCGTTTGACATTTACACTTTCTTCTTTCCCACTGACGAGTGTGGAGGTCTGTCGATATGAGACCTGGTGCCCACATGGCGTCATCATTTTTCACCCTTGGGGCCTTTTCTCTGTGAGGTGCTGGTTATACTTTTCCTATACATTTTATTGTTACTAATATACATTTATTCATATGCTTTTTTTTTTTGTAGACAGTGCTTTCTGCAACCTGGCCTGATGAAGGGCCCTTTGTGCCCGAAACGAGCGTGTCGTTGCCTCTCTCAAAATTTGCACTAAGTCTACGATTAAGCTGATGTCTGTACTGTATTTTTGTATTGGATATATTCACAAGGAACCTCTAACAGAGAATTTTTATTCTTTTTATGTCTGCGTTAATAAAGTTTTGATATTTTTGCATTGAAAAGCTCTAGCCCGAATTTTTACTGATTGGGTCCTTTCTACATATGTAACGTGTTAATAGGGGAAAGTGGATTACCCCATAAAAGGATCATAAGGTTTTTTCTTTTTCCCTTTGTGTAAAAAGACGCTACTCCCAACTATATATGAAACTTGATATTTCCACTGGGGACAGCAATCTTTTTTTGATTACAATCTTGTTTTTAGACGTCTATTGATGTCTACCAATGGACTTACTCCTCTTACAGAGGAGACAGCTCACTTGACTGGCACAGCAATTTTTTCATATGCAGATGAGGATATCAGAAGAATCCTGAGCAACGTTGAGGGCTGCTGTAGAATATTGGGAGACATAGACGCCACAGCAGTCGATCTTAAAGAATTGGAGAAAATAGAGAGATACATTATCGACTTGGAGCTGCATGGCCAAACTCTGGCCGAGTACTATAAAGATTTAAAAATTCCGAGGGGAGTAAGATCACATATACGACCAAACATCTTCACAGATGATAGTGAATTTCTAACTCGATTTGAAGGTATTCTGAACAAATCCTCCTTTGACATTTTGCTGTTATATGTGGAATGGATCTATAAAAAGTTACCAGGATTTAAAACAGAAGCTTTGGAACTACGCAAAAAGTTATTGAGCCAGACTTCTAAGGAATCGTTTGAGACACAAATTAAGTCTCTTGAAGATAACCTGATTAAGTACAAAAAAGACGCATTACAGATTAAAAGAGAGAAATTCCAGCGTGACTGCCGGGATTACACATCCGGCTACGTGTACAAATGGCAACAAAAACCGAATCCATCCACACCTGGAGGTGGAAGACGGTATCCAAAGTCGAGGAAAAGACATCCAAAACCAACTCCAAATCAACCAAACTCCCCTACGCCATCCTCTGGATCATCTGTTTCAGAATCTTTTTTAGAGAATCCGGGCCAAGTACCAGCACAGGGCCCCAAAAAGAAACCCCCTACAAAACAAGTTCCCAGGAGGGACTACTTCTTCAGGGATCGCACCTAACGGTCGAGACTGTACAGACTAGGCCTCAACTATCTCCCGTCATCAATATTTCTGATCATCAACTTTCATCTGATGAGTTAGCGGTGCTTTCTAGAGGCCTATCTTTTAGCCCTACTGCTATGCCCGATTTTTTCAACTTGGACGTTGAGCTTGAAAGGTTTTTTGATCAACTGCGATGGAAGGTTTTTTTCTCTAGATCTGTAGTAGTACCACGAGTCACCCAAGACCCGTCACTTTACAAAGCAAGTGATTTGAATCTATTTTTGCCAACAAGTAACAAACCCCCACAGAATGATGATCATGTTGAGGCCTACATCAAGCTAGTTAAACAAGACCTTAGCAAACTTGAGAACGAATTTAAGAGGGGTCTTACCCCATTTTTTCATCATAACTTAAGTAGGAATGAGAAAGAAGCACTGTTTGGTTTGAAGAATAATCGGTCCATTTTGATTAAACCTGCTGATAAGGGGGGTGCTGTTGTTGTTATGAATAGATCTGACTATGTTTGTGAAATCTTGAGGCAGTTGTCGGATGAGAAGGTATATAAAAAACTTACCACTAATCCAACTTTTGAGTACTTGAGAGAAATTAAAGTGATCTTGGATGAGGCTTTGGACTATGGGTTAATTGACCAGAAACTTTACAACTACTTGTATAATGATAAACCAGTCACCCCTGTCCTGTATTGCCTCCCCAAGATTCACAAACGGTTGTGTAATCCACCCGGCCGACCGATTGTGGCCGGTTGCGATTCCATTATGAGCCATATTGCCATTTTTCTCGATAAAGTACTAAGAAAATATATGTTGAGCCAAAAATCGTATCTTCGTGATACATCTGATTTTTTGAAACAAATGGGAAAATTGGTCCTTCCTCATGACAATTGCCTCTTGATAACACTCGACATTGAATCTTTGTACACTTGTATTCCACATTCAGAGGGTAAAGAAGCTGTCAAATCTTGCTTGTTAGCTGACAAGACAGTCCAAAATGTACAGATAGATTTTATTATGACCTTGTTGGAACTTGTACTTGAGAGGAATTTCTTCTTATTTCAGGATACATTCTACCTGCAATTGAGAGGCTCTTCCATGGGCTCCAATGTAGCACCTGTTTATGCAAATATCTTCGTAGAGAGGTTTGAGGAGGAATGGGTGTACAAGAACTTATTATTTAGAGACCATGCCTGTATTTGGCGTCGCTATATTGACGACATCTTTATGGTCTGGTCAGGACCCCCTTCCTCCTTCCAGACATTCTATGAACAGTTACAGGAAGCATCGTCTGCATTGAAATTTACATGCAATATTGAGGCCCAGAAAATAGCGTTCTTAGACGTTGATGTGTGCAGGATGGGGCGGTTGTTATCCTTTGATTTATATACTAAACCAACAGATCGTAATACACTATTAGATTTCAGGAGCTTTCATCCTAAAAGTTTGCGCGAGTCGCTGCCCAAATCACAGTTTATGCGCGTCCGGCGCATCGTTAGCGATGAAACTAGGAGTGCACAACAAATGGCAAGTATGGCCAATAAGTTTACAGAAAGACACTACCCCAGAAACCTTGTGGAACGTACTAAAAGACAGATCCTCACTCATGAGAGATCTGATTTGCTACGTACGAAAGGGGTTAAACCGAGAGCCAGTGATGACCGTCTGATTTTGTCCACTTCATTTAATACTATCTCGTCACGTGTCTCTTCCATTGTTAAGAGACACTGGTCTATCCTAAAATCTATGAGCTCTGAGGTTCCATCTTTTAAATCACCCCCCATGATCGCATATAAGCGGGCCCAATCTATTAGGGACCATTTGGTGAAGGCCGACTTGGGCTCGGAAAGGACCAATTTACAAACAACCTTGGCCCCTACTAGAAAGGGAACCTTCCCTTGCCTAGGTTGCTCTTGTTGCCAACTGGTCTTTAAGGGAAGATCTTTCAATCATCCAATGCGTGGCCACCAGATTAAATTTTTACACTATGCTACATGTGAGACCACATTTGTTGTCTATGCCATTAAATGCCCTTGTGGCAAATTATATATAGGTGAGACAACAAGATCTGTCAAAGAGAGAATTATAGAACACAGATCGAAAATTAATGTGGCCTATCGCAGGCACCAAGCACTTTCTGAGATCGATTCACCTGTTGCAAGTCACTTTGTACAGATGGGACATGCAGCTAATCAGCTGCGTTTCTTCGTGCTGGAAGTTGTCGCCCCTTTAAGAAGAGGCGGCAACAGAGAAGTGAGCTTGCTACATAGGGAGGCTCGCTGGATTAAGACTCTTCAAACCCTGACCCCTTGGGGTATGAATGTGGAATACAGACCCCAATGATATCTACAGTATTGATTTATGATGGTATCTGTTTGTATGACAGCTTTATGATTATTCTTTTTTTCATTCTTCCTCCTACAGACTTTCTCGTTGCATCTGACATTTCCTGCAGTTCCTGCCGATCCTGTGTGACTGCCGTATGTATTGGGACATTGAGGTGCAACTTGGTTGTTATATATTACAATGTGGCTTTCAATGCCTTCATGCGGCTTTTTGTATGGTGTTGTTCTGCTCTGCCTGTTGCTCTTTGCTAGGTTAGGCTAGTAGTTTGGTTGATACATATGTTGAGTTGGCTTGTTCTTATATGGTTTTGCTGTGTTGCCTTGTATGTGGCCATCCTGTACATTTATGCCCCATCCTTTGGTTTTATTTTGTGTGTGGAGTGCCCCTTTATCTTTTTCTTCCTTTTTTCTTTGATGATCCGACATTTGCCAGACTTGGGCAGGTTGCCTATTTCTCTCTACTTACGTGCAGGGAATTGGGCGACTTGTGAGTGTGTCAGTGACGCGCTGAGTACGCCCATTTCTACGTTTCGGCGTATCACTGGCACGCCACACTGTTATTGTTTTGTTACTTTGTTTTGGGGGTGTGCCGCATATGACACGCTGGGCGTATCTATGCCTGCGCTCTTGCGGGGCATTTGACTTTGTGGGGTGTGTCGGGCAGATTCCGCCCTCCACTTTAGCGCTTACGTCATTTTCGGTTCATATCGCTGGCCGCTTCCTGTTTGCGCTCCAGCTTGGTTACGTGACCAAGCTGGGCGCGGCTGTTTGTCCACTCCCGGCCCCCGCCCACTGACATGCGCAGAGCGCACTTGTAGACGCCGGGACGCTACTTAAGCTGGCTGCCGCCATTACAGCTTGCACTCCCACTCTTGCAGCTCGCTGAAATAGGTGTTTTTTAGCCATTGGGATGGTAAGTTTGCTGTCTTTTTTAGCTCTTTACTCTCTGGGCAGGATTGTTAAGGACTAAGTTGTGTCTAAACTATCTTTATCACAGCTCAACCCGCTCTGCTTACATTGTTGTGCTATTCTGTCTAGTAGGGACAGGCTACATATAATCTACATAGCACTTGCCTTGGGGCGTTACTAATGTACCCTTTCTATATACATATGTATATACATATTGCTTTCACTTGTCCTATCTATATCATTGAGCCATTTTTGCCTGGTAGGGCTGCTGCCTGTGTGCCTCTCTACAGCCCCCTTTAGATTTAGAAGTCATGAATGGCTTTGATGCTATATATTGAACCTTGGGAATTTCCTTCCCTGTCTCTATAGAGCTTTGTTGGGTCGGTTGTTTGTTATATATTCTCATTGTTGTTATATTTATTCAAGGTGTAATTTGCATCTGGTTGGCTCAGATGTCTTTGATTCCTTGGTGCCCTTAATGTGCATTGTCCACAGCATTGGCAGGTATGCGGAAATGTTTGTTGCATTTTTGTTCTCATGTCCTCCTTTTCTCCTCATCTGTTCAATCTTTTTTAGTGACGGGGTCGGTATTCACAGACCCCAGGGCTTGTCACTGACTGAGACTTTGAAACTCTTTATGCTTTGGCATATATGGTGGACTGATATTCACTAGTCCCTAAGGTTACGATTATATGCCCTTTTTTACTCCCTATGTTGCTGCGTTTGACATTTACACTTTCTTCTTTCCCACTGACGAGTGTGGAGGTCTGTCGATATGAGACCTGGTGCCCACATGGCGTCATCATTTTTCACCCTTGGGGCCTTTTCTCTGTGAGGTGCTGGTTATACTTTTCCTATACATTTTATTGTTACTAATATACATTTATTCATATGCTTTTTTTTTTGTAGACAGTGCTTTCTGCAACCTGGCCTGATGAAGGGCCCTTTGTGCCCGAAACGAGCGTGTCGTTGCCTCTCTCAAAATTTGCACTAAGTCTACGATTAAGCTGATGTCTGTACTGTATTTTTGTATTGGATATATTCACAAGGAACCTCTAACAGAGAATTTTTATTCTTTTTATGTCTGCGTTAATAAAGTTTTGATATTTTTGCATTGAAAAGCTCTAGCCCGAATTTTTACTGATTGGGTCCTTTCTACATATGTAACGTGATCCTGCTGCTGCACAACTCCCGGCGGTGGTAAATACTATTCCCCCTCCAGGTCTGCGTGGATAGTGGGGAATGAAATAATTCAGCTTTTAGCAATTGCTGGTGGCCGAATAACAGTGTTTTATAAGAAACTTTAGCTCCGTCTTCTGACGGCACCGAAGTTACTCCCTGTGCGCCGCTATAGCCGTAATTCCTATTACAGCCTATGGTGGCGCCGGCTGCGCCCAAATCTACCTGCGCCGGATTCAGCGTGTTCCTACAGTTAGTTTCTATCATTGCTGAGCTAGTTAGCCTTAATTTTAACACCTAAAGCTCATCACACACACATCGATTTTAATCACCTAAATGAGCCCCACCAGACAGCCATTGTTCCTCCTTTGTGCAAAAACAAATGAAGCTGTAGCTGCCACTGGCTGTAAGGTCATACCAGCTGCTTACCTGTATCTGTTCTGAGGTGTCATACTGATGTTCCTGCAGGTCACATGATGTGTTCGGGAGCCACAAGGCAGTATGAGGCTTTTTTTTTCTTTTTAACCACTTCCGGATTCTCGGTGCGTATATATACGCCCCTGAATCCTGAAGTGTATTCCAGCGGCCGTTCCATGTCAGTTCACGGAGGGTGTCTCTGTGAACACCCTGCGAGCCGATCGGCGGCTCGCAGGGTAAATGTAAACACACGGGGAAGACCTTCCCCGGTGTTTACATGAATACGGCGCTGCTGCGCAGCAGCGCCGTAGAGGAGATCGGTGATCCCCGGCCTCTGATTGGCCGGGGATCACCGGCATCTGATAGGCTAAAGCCTATCCCATCACAGGGGGAGGGAGAGGGAGGGAAGGGGAAGGAGGCCAGGAAGCGCTGCGGAGGGGGGCTTTGAAGAGCCCCCCGCAAGCGCAAGCAGCCGGCGGCGATCAGACCCCCCCCCCCCCCAGCAGGACATCCCCCTAGTGGGGAAAGTCTGATCGGCCTGGTTGCTATCTGATCTGTGCTGTGGGCTGGAGAGCCCACGCAGCACAGATCAGCACAAAATTTAATGGTATAGAAGTGGTTAAACAATGCGGATTACCTGGCTGTCCTGCTGATCCTCTGCCTCTAACGCTTTTAGCCATAGACCCTGAACAAGCATGCAGCAGATCAGGTGTTCTGATTGTAGTGTGACTGGTTCAGCTGCATGCTTGTTTCAGGTGTGTGATTCAGACACTACTGCAGCCATAAAGATCAGCAGGGCACCCAGGCAACTGGTATTATTTAACAGGAAAATAAATATGGGAGCCTCCATAGACTTCTCAGTTCAGGTATCCTTTAAAACCTGAGTTAATAATATAAAGTGCTGTTAACTGAAATGTTAGCAGGGTGTAGCTCTAACCTGAAGGACCTGCTTATTTCCTCAGTAAAAATGGACTGTCTCTTTAAAGGGAACCAGAGACGTTGGGGGAAAGCTGTTATACATACCTGGGGCTTCCTCCAGCCCCATACGCACGGATCGCTCCCACGCCGCCGTCCTCCGCTGCCTGGATCCACCGCTACCGGGTCCCGTCATTACCGCCAGTCGTCCGGCAGACGCGGCCAATTGTCCGCATCACAGGGGGCTCCCTCCATATAAGTACGCGGGAGGCTGCATACTGCGCAGCCGCAATGCGTACGGGTATGGAGGGAGCCCCTGTGATGCGGACAATTGGCCGCGTCCGCCGGAAGTGACCGGTACCGGCGATAGAGGCAGCGGAGGACGGCGGCGTGGGAGCGATCCAGGCTTATGGGGCTGGAAGAAGCCCCAGGTATGTATAAAAGCTTTTTGTATTTTTAATGAAGGTTCCTCTCTGGTTCTCTTTAACCTCCTTAGCAGTATGCCCAACACACTGTCGGACATACCGCTCACTGGCCTCAGGAGTCCCCCAAGGTTAATGTTAAGATTGCATGGCTGCAAAACCTTAGCTGGCACCACCCAATCTCCCCCGATCACCTGATCCAGCCGCTTATACAGGATCTTCTCACAAAATTAGCATACTGTAATAAAGTTCATTATTTTCTGTAATGTACTGGTAAACATTAGACTTTCATATATGTCAGATTCAAATACACACAACTGAAGTAGTTCAAGCCTTTTATTGTTTTAATATCGATGATTTTGGCATACAGCTCATGAAAACCCAAAATTCCTATCTCAAAAAATTAGCATAGAAGAGCGGAGCTGTGCGGGGAGGCTGCGCCGATCGCTGGATCCAGGCGGGGTAATGTATTAAGTGGCTGGATCGGGTGATCGGTGGTGACGGCTACTTAGACTAGCTAGCCTAGTGCTAGCTAAAGGTTTTGCAGCCATGCAATCTTTACATGGACCCTGGGGGACTCAAAAGCTGCAAAACCTCCTGAGCAGTGTAAAGGCCACATACACACATCAGACCATAGTCTTTGGAAAATGAAAGATCACAGATCAATTTTACCCCCTTCCATGTAGCATGAGAGCCATACCTACACGGTCTTTTCTATGGAGCTGAACTCCACATCAGATAAAAATCTTTGCAAGATGCTGCACACACAGATGCTGTACAGACACAAAAGATCAGTATCTGCAAAGGATCTGTTCCTGCCAAACATCCGTTCCTGCAAATTGCAATGATAGTCTATGAGATCTGCAGATCCTCATACACACCTTGTTTAACTGACATTCATCTGCAGATCAGACAATCATCTGCCGATCTAAAATTCCATCCTGGTGGATCTGATCTGCAGATGAATGTCAGTTAAATCATGTGTGTATGATGATCTGCAGATCTCATAGACTATGAATGCATTTTGCAGGAACGGATCTTTGTCAGTAACAGGTCTTTTGCAGATACTGATCTTTTGAATGTGTACAGCATCTTTGTGTGCAGCATCTTGCAAGGATTTCTGTCTGATGTGGAGTTCAGCTCCATAGAATAGACTGTGTAGGTGTGGCTCTCATACCACATGGAAGGGTGGTAAGATTGGTCTGTGATCTTTCATTTTCAAAGGACTATGGTCTGATGTGTGTATGTGGCCTAATGCTCAGGAGGTTAATAAGGGATTTTAACCAGGTATTGGAGTTCATCCCCAATGAGTAGCTGATACCCCCTTTCCCCTTTCCCATGAGGCATCTTTACCTTTTCTTGAATAGATCATCGGTTGGGGGATGGGGGGGGTTACCTGTATGGCTATATGGTAACTCTCAGTAAATCAACATTCAGTACAGATCACCTGGCAGAACTAAAGATGTCACCACCACTGATACATTGCAAGACAGGCCCGGATTTACATCACTGGAGCCTATAGGCACAGATGTCCTGGCACTCTAGACTCCCCCCTTCATGGACCTACAAACATCCCACCGAACCGCACTGGAAGTGTGCTGGCTGTAACTTCTCCCTTGTCACTGTCACCAGCTGTCACTTCTCCCTTACTTCTCTTGCCCATCATAGGCAGCTACAGGTGTCCCTTAGCATTAAGTAGCCAAAGGTACCCTTAAAGGGAAGCAGGAAATTTGGGCGCATGAGGCAGGTGGACAAAAAGGGCGCCGCCATTCACTGCTATAATAAATATCGTTTAATGGGCGCCCAACAGGAAAAAAGGGCGCCGGAGAAAAATAACGTTTTAAAAGCGGCGCCCGGAGACTTTTAATGTTTTATAACTGCTTCTCATGATTACACATTATTTAATGATTTATAATTTTTTAAACATTATTTTTAAACAAAAAACAGTACAATATTTTTTTAAACCATTATTTTTAAACTAAAAACAGCACAATATTTTTTTAAAACGTTATTAATGCTTATCACAGGGGGGGTCTTAGGTTTAGGCACCAGCAGGGGGGTCTTAGGTTTAGGCACCAACAGGGGGGTCTTAGGTTTAGGCACCACCAGGGGGGTCTTACGGCCCATACTCACGGGCACATTTTTGGCCTGTCGCTAGCACACGGGAGCGTGTGCACGACATGCCGGCGACAGCTCGTCGCCAGGTCCCTCCGCATACACACGGCAGAGGGACCTGGCAACTGATGTGGCGGAAGCTGTCGCTGTTGTCCCTCCCCCCATCGGAAGCGCCGTCTATTTGCAATTATGTTGCTGTCGCTAGTCCGCGTACTCACGCAGACTAGCGACAGTTGCCAGGCGATTGACCGCGCCAATCGCCTAGCGACATCAGCGACGGGCGACAGTTCGGGGTGTGCGCCCGTGCAACGCCGCATACTCACGGGCAACCTGTCGCCGCAACACGCGCGTGCCGCATGTTGCGGCGACAATTGTAGCCCTTAAATATGGGCCATCATGGTTAGGCACCACCAGGGGGGTCTTAGGGTTAGGCACCACCAGGGGGGTCTTAGGGTTAGGCACCACCAGGGGGGTTTTAGGGTTAGGCACCACCAGGGGGGGTTTTAGGGTTAGGCACCACCAGGGGGGTCTTAGGGTTAGGCACCTCCAGGGGGATGGTTAGGTTTAGGCACCACCAGGGGGGGTCTAGGGGTTAGGGGTAGGTACAGGGAGGGTTCTGTGTGAGAGTAGGGTTAGGTATAGCTTTAGTAACATTCTTATTAATGTTTTATAAAAACGTTATTATAAATTTCACTTTTTAAACAGGGAAGATTAACGTTTTTACAATTGCCGATTTCATACACATTATTTAATGATTTATAACTTTATAAAACATTATTTTTAAACAAAATATAGCACAATTTTTTTAAACGATATTCATGCTTATCGTTTAAAGCCCTGCGCCCTTTTTTCCCGGCGCCCCTTTTTAACGTACGCCCCTTAAGGTGGGTACACACATCAGATAAAAGTCTTTGGAAAATGAAAGATCACAGACCAATTTTACCCCCTTCCTTGTAGTATGAGAGCCATACCTACACAGTCTATTCTATGGAGCTGAACTCCCCATCAGAAAAAAATATTTGCAAGATGCTGCACACAAAGATGCCTGTACACATTCAAAAGATCAGTATCTGCAAAAGATCAGTTCCTGCAAAAGATCAGTTTCTGCAAATTGCATTCATAGTCTATGAGATCTGCAGATCATCATACACACCTTGTTTAACAGACAATCAGACAATCATCTGCAGATCTGAAAATCCATCCCGGTGGATCTGATATGCAGATCAGTGTCTGTTAAACAAGGTGTGTATGAGGATCTGCAGATCTCATAGACTATGAATGCAATTTGCAGAAACTGATCTTTTGCAGGAACAGATCTTTTGCAGATACTGATCTTTTGAATGTGTACAGCATCTGTGTGTGCAGCATCTTGCAAAGATTTTTGTCTGATGGGGAGTTCAGCTCCATAGAATAGACTGTGTAGGTATGGCTCTCATACTACATAGAAGGGGGTAAAATTGGTCTGTGATCTTGCCTTTTCCAGAGACTTTTATCTGATGTGTGTACCCACCTTTACTTGTGGTTGGGAAATCTCATCAGGGGAATGCTGAGACCTCATTTACACTCCTCTAAGGACTCTGCATAGGGAATGAGGGAGAGAGGCACTCCGGGGGTGGTAGGGAGGTGAATGAATGGACTTTCCATCATCAGGCGCCTGTAGGCACGTGCCTACAGTGCCTTATGGTAAAGCCGGCCCTGTTTCAGAATGTAAATCAGAGGGAGGAAAGTTTATACAATGGGAAAAAACACCGACTAAATAACCTATAAATGAATTCTGTAAAGAATAAGCAATTTTATTAGTTATTTTCACCGCAGGTCCTCTTTAAATAAACAAGCAATAAACTGAGAAATAAAAAATAAATAAAGGTTAAACCCGTCTTTCTTCCCCCCTCGCTGTCTGTAGTTTCCATGGCAAGTCCTGCAGCGCGGCGAGATATTATAATCAGCTGCTCTCACGCGATCAGGCAATCAGCACATATGCCTTTTTTGTTTCTATAGTAATTATGACGCTGTCATTAGGCAAATGGATAAATATAATTAACCACCGGCTTTGGAGTGGTCTTGGCAGCCGGGACCGTGTTTTTCACGCCGACTTTCACACCAAGGAAATAATTATGTTTTTTGTAAATCGCTATGGTTTACGGGTAAATTGCTAACCCTGTGTGACGCGAGTAGCGATGGTCGGAAATGCCGGTTTCCGATACCGTGGAAATTCCGATTTCCGCCACTGCCGATATCCGATTTTTTTATTTCTGTGGAGTCTTTTTTTGGTAATTTCTTGCATTCTCCGATTGGCTTAAAGGGGCCATACACTAGGCGACCAACCAACCAATGGACCATCCAATTTGAATATTATAATTGAATTGGATGAAAATTGGTGCTGCCAAGTGCATGCCCGACCGACAAAGCGACCAATTTCGGGACAGAAATTGGCCGCACCGTCGATCGCACATGCTGGAAAATTTCAGGCCGAGGTTGGCTGGTCGGTGCGCGGCGGTACGGCAGCCGAATTGCGAACGAGCGATGATACGACGAAACCCCCGCCGCTGCCGCCGCAATGTATAAATGTGTGTGGTGCATTTATACATTACCTGTCCGGTGTCAGCCTCCACGCGGTTTCCGTTAATCTCGACGGCTTTCGCATACACACCGGTGGCGCTCTGACGTCACGAAGGCGCATAGTGTTGGACGTCAGACGCTATGCGCCGCTAGTGTGTATGCGGCTTACCCGGCTGGACGGATGGACCTGGTGAGCTGCTTCACGACAGGTAATGTATAAATGCACTACATCATTTACATACATTTATACATTTTGGGGGCAGTGAAAATAATGTAATAATAAAAAAGTGCTTCATTTTTACAATAATTATGTATAGATGATTTAGTCAGTGTTGGCCCATTGTAAAATCTTTCCTCTCCCTGATTTACATTCAGACATTTATCACATGGCGACATTTTTACTGCTGGCAGGTGATGTCAGTGGAAGGAGATGCTGCTTGCTTTTTTGGCAGTTGAAAACAGCTGTAAACAGTAAAACAGCCGTTATTTCCCACGATGCAATGAGGTTCACAGACAAGAAACTGTCAGCACTTTGGTCCTGACATCACACTGTGGGAGGGGTTTCACCACAATATCAGTCATACAGCGCCCCCTGATGGTCTGTTTGTGAAAAGGAATAGATTTCTTATGTAAAAGGAGGAATCAGCTACTGATTGGGATGAAGTTCAATTCTTGGTCTTGCTTTCTCTTTAATATTTTCGAGTTGATTCGGGAGTATTGGACCAATCAGAGAATGCAGAATTTTCCTGCGGTAATCGGAATACCATGCAAATGTGAGACTAATCACAAAACTCAGGATACTTGGTATCTCAGTCTTCTGATTGGTCTAATATGACTACAGCAATATGATTTTCGTGGAAATTCTACATTTTCCGATTGGTCCAATGCTTCCGAGTTCTGTGATTCGGCTAAAATGACTGAGTTGCGGTAAGTCGGATTTCTGCGGCAATCCAATTATCGGTTTCCAACTTCCAATTGGAAATGTGGCAATTTCAATTCCGTGGAATCTGAATGCGCGTCAGTACAGCGCACCGCAAACGTGATTTTAGGTTGTTTTTGAAAATTGAGGTTAGGGGTGCGATCGGCAGGTGCGATTGTAGTTCTTGGTGTAAAAACAAAAGTGGGGCTTTTTTCAAATGGGCCATTGCAAAGCAAATCACACAGTACCGTGTTTGCATGACTTGCATGCCCTCCGATGCATTTAACCTAATCGCAAACGCAGGAAAGCTGCAGCGGGCTCTATGCGTGGGATTGGGGTAAAAACGGATCGCACCACTCTGTATAGGGCACCGCAGGGGCATAGCAATAGGGAGTGCAGAGGTTGTGACCGCATCGGGGCCCTTGAGCCAGAGGGGCCCGGAAGGGCCCTTCCTCAACTACAGTATTAGCTCTCTATTGGCCCTGTGCTCATAATAATCACTTCACAGGGATAATCGTAGTCAGCCAACTTCGCTACGCTGGAAGCGTAGTTTTACGCAATTACGGTTCGCCAAACTACGGCTTCGAAATCAAATATTTGCTTCGTATGCATTCCGTAGACTACTCGTTAAAATACGCCATCACGTGTAGTGCGAAACATAGTGTATGCGGATGCTTATGCCCGTATGCAGAAAATGTTATGCATTAATTCCTCTTTAAGTGCTTACACTGGGAACTCTTCTATGCGTACATTCCCCTTTCCAATGCGTAAATTTGTAAGCATACAATCGTACGCGGAAAATTAGACGCGAGTAACACATTTGTTCACTACGCAATACACATGTTAACTACGCATAGTGGGCGTAAGCTACGCGTATCGGTACTTCGCTACGCGTAAATTCGTAAGCGTAGTTTTGAAACTTCACCTATGACCTACGATGTGTAGATGCGAACTACGATGCGTAAATTCGCACTGACGTAGTTTCTGCTCATCTATTTTGAGTAGTGGTGATCAATAACAAACTGTTCCCCATCCCCTTCTTGCACCTCTGACACTGTGGTTGCCATTGGCAGGTTTTGGTGCTCCGTATCAATTGTTATGTATAGAGTGCTTGGGGGGCCCCATTGTAAAACTTGCATCGGGGCCCACAGCTCCTTAGCTACGCCACTGGGGCACTGCGATTACTATGTTGATCCCGGTGCCCTTATGATCGGCAAACTGCATGTGCTTCCAAAATTAGATCACAGCGCTAGCAGTGTGACCTTAAAGCTATTACCTTACCGAGGGCCTCATTCCATCTTAATCCATCTCTGCTTATTGTACAGAACATTTTCCCCAGTTCTAGTGAATTGCGTCTGATTCTCAGATGTTCACAAGGATGGGTGAATCCACTTCCTCCACCCGAGGGCTGCAGGCGCAGGACAATCTGTGACAATCAGATGTAATGCAAAATTTTGGGGAAAATATCATAATCAATTTTGTATATAAACGTAATCAGGAATCGTAATCTCACAATTTCGCATAATTTTCACATAATTTTGTGCCGACGTTAGCAGTTCATAGCCCCCATACATGCTATCGTCAACAGGAAACAGGGCCGGTTCTCTCATGAAGCAAGGTGAAACACTCACATCATGCGGCAGACATTACAGAGGCAGCATTTTTGTACTGTGTTTACACTAACAGCATGCAGTCAGAGTAGGAGGCGAAGCGGGGGGAGAGTGAGGTGAAGAGGTCATCATCATTGGGAAAAAGCAGCTTGTTGTGCTGTGTGAGGAGTCTGACAGTGAGTGAGGAGGGGGGAGGCAGGAGAGCAGCATGGGGGAAAAGCAGCTTGTTGTGCTGTGTGAGGAGTCTGACAGTGAGTGAGGAGGGGGGGAGGCAGGAGAGCATCATTGGGGAAAAGCAGCTTGTTGTGCTGTGTGAGGAGTCCGACAGTGAGTGAGGAGAGGGGAGGCAGGAGAGCATCATTGGGGAAAAGCAGCTTGTTGTGATGTGTGAGGAGTCTGACAGTGAGTGAGGAGGGGGAGGCAGGAGAGCATCAATGGGGAATAGCAGCTTGTTGTGCTGTGTGAGGAGTCTGACAGTGAATGAGGAGGGGGGAGGCAGGAGAGCAGCAGAAGGGAGGAGGTGGCACTGCTGTCCTGACTGAGGAGGAATGGAGTGGCTGAGGGTGAGCAGTTTGTCAGAGACGTAAGCAGAGTAAATTGTCGGGTGCTGTGCGATCATTCCAAATCGGGAAGGGGGGAGGGGGCATCCTCACAAGTATGTCTCAGGCAGCAAAAACTTTACAACCAGTCCTGACAGTAAAAATGTTTTTTAACCTCCTTGCCGGTCTAAAAAATCCGGCAAGGAGGCAGCGCTGCACTTTTTTTTTTTTTTTTAAATCATGTAGCGAGCCCAGGGCTCGCTACATGATAGCCGCTGAGCGGCGGCATCCCCCCACCCACTCCGACCGCCTTCGGCGATCAGAGTATGCAGGGAATCCCGTTGAGAACGGGATTTCCTGCAGGGCTTCCCCGGTCGCCATGGAATCCCGATCCGCCCCTTAGCGCTGCCTGGCACTGATTGGCCAGGCTGCGCAGGGGTCTGGGGCAGGGGGGCGGCTCGGCGCGGCGGGTAGCGGCGAATCGGCGGCGATCGCGTACTACACTCAGCTAGCAAAGTGCTAGCTGCGTGTAGGGAAAAAAAAATTATGCAAATCGGCCCAGCGGGGCCTGAGAAATCCTCCTGCGCTGGTTACCCCGAACTGTGTTCGGGATAACCGGCAAGGAGGTTAAGCAGTAATATCCCGGCTTGCGCTGCTGGGAGCTATGGGAGCGCGATACGCCTGACTGCGACTCTCGCATGTGGGGGAAACAAAACGCTGGTCTCTGTGACACACTCGTCAGAGGACTCCATGTTTAGTAAGCTTCTTGCACAGCTGCGGAGAGGGCTATCATTAGCTATCGTGCTCTGCGGTTCGCACAGCCGTCATCTGTCACCGGACGAGAGGCGGAAGGGGGGAGGGAACGCTCCGCGGCTCTGATGCTTTATGCGTGAACTCACCTGACCTAGCGATGAGTCACCGCGGGGAGATGGGGAAGCGAGTTCTGTGCATCGAAACATGTAAACAAATATTTTCATAGCGGTCTTCTGCGCCTGCCGTAATACTGGTAACATCTATTCCTCCCTGACAGATCAGTGCCGTATAGTGGTGCTCAGATACGGATTCATGTAAATCAGATCACGGCAGTATTGAAATCCGGATACAGCGTGATCGTGACTTGATGCCCAATTCCACTCGGAGTTTAACCGTGATATTCGTGATCGCGGTCGTGATCACGATTTGACTTTAACGGTTAATAGCAAAGCTCCCTTACATGCTGGAAAATTTGAGGCTAAGTTTACAGTTGACGTTGCGTTTTTGGTGCGACGTTAAGGTCGCACCGCAGGTAGTAACGCAATGCAAAAGCATAATGTGTTAGTACACGTTATGCTATATTGCGCTGCGTTTAGCTGTCATTTCAATGCGACCTTAACGTCGCATCAAATGTGCCGTTATTGTGGCATCCTGATGCGCCCAAAACGGCGCATGCGCTAGGTTTTTTTTATTCAAAACAAAATCCACTGAGCATGTGCAAACACAGTAACGCAGCCCATAACGTGCTAAACGCACTGCAAGCACTACTTTCACAGAACGTGCTGCGTTACACTATAACGCAACGCATGCACTGTGATTGTAGCATTGACTTTGCATTGCAGTGCGTTTGTACACGTTATAAAGGGCTATAGCGCGCGACTTTAACGTCGCACTGTGAACCTACCCTGACAGATATTTTAAGAAGAACAATGGGAACAAGAGGGAAAAAAATGTTTCAAAAAGACCTTATAGTTTTTGAGAAAATCGATTTTAAAATTTCAAAGGAAAAAGAATTATACATTTAAATGCAAATTTGGTGTTTCTAGCATGTAAGGGGGCTTTGGCATTAACCGCTAAAGTCGGCGGGTTTTTAATCACAAGTAACTTGTGATCACAAGTTGGGTAACGAGTGCATTTGTGATCGAGAGCTGATAACGATTGCCGATTACGACCTCATATTCGACAAAAACAAGGTCGTGAGGTCGCGAAGAGCACCACTATTGCTGGGTTATTACAGGACTGATTCACAAAGCAGCCTGATTCTGGAATGCATAGATTTAGATACATGACCATCTACACTCAGGGGTCTTTCACACTGACACAGTACGGCATGCGACACAGTGTGGCTAGGGTGGCCATCTGTCCAGAGTTGGGCTAGGGTGGCCATCCGTCGGGATTTTGAAGTGTTTGTCCTCCGTCCGGCGCAAGGCAAGGAAGGACGGCCAGATGTCCTCCTTTTTGGACGCTGGGCTGTGTGGAGGGAGAGAGCGCAGAGAAGAGGGAGCGGTAGGTACAGCAGTGTGAAAGGGGGGACATCCCCCCCCCCCTTTCCTCACCTTTGGGCTCCCCCTTCCTCGCTCTACCCTCTAGAACTAAAGTTTTGGGGTGACTGGCAGCAGGCGGAACTTACAATACACTCCCAAGTGCTGCCGATCCTTAATTGATACTCTGTTCTCAATCTTCCTTAAAATATAGTGTATGATGATCAGCGCAAGAAAACAATCTTCATAGTCCACCACCACACCGATATAAAACGCACTCACCAGCTCCTCTGATCATACAAAATGATCATATGCACTCAGTCAATATCAATACCTTTCCTTCAGATCAATTTTGGTCTGTTTCCTCCTCCTCTTCATAAGCTCATTAGCAACATGAAACATACAAATTGATCCGCATAGCGTAATCCAATTTCAATAAATGTATTCCTCTTTAAAATCAAGTAAAAACACACTCACTTGTTAACCATGTATGTCCATAACAGGCATACAGGTAAGCGCAGATTTGGAGGCAGTGGACTGAAGACGGCCGTTTGCTCCACGTAACCCAGCTGTCCACCTGAAGTGAGAGCAGGCAGAGCGGAACAGCGTGCGGGACAACAGGTGGAGCCATTGAGCTTGATAAAGCTACGTCGCGCAGCCCGAGACCTCTCAACCCCTTGAGAAAGTCACGTGGACGAAACCGGTCGGGGAGGAGTTATAGGAGATGTTTTGCGGACATCGACGGGACGGCAGGGGTTGCGTGGAGCAAACGACCGTCTTTAGTCCACTGCGCTTACCTGTATGCCTGTTATGGACATACATGGTTAAAGCCAATGGGTACTGCGTAAAAAATAAAAAAGTCAGATACTCACCTAAGGAGAGGGAAGGCTCGGTCCTAATGAGCCTTCCCTCTCCTCTCCCGGTGCCCTCGGTGCTGCTCTGGCTCCCCCGTTCGCGTCCGCCGCCGCAGGGACTGCGGAGGTCTTCGGGAGCACTCGGGCTTCCGAAGACGGGCCGTTCCATACTACGCACGCGCGATTGCGTCATAGATGACGCTCACGCATGCGTAGTATGGAGCGGCCCGTTTTCGGGAGCCCGAGTCCTCCCGAAGGCGTCCGAAACATCCCTTCAGCTGCGGAAGTGGCAGTATTTGACCGAACTAGTCGAATACTGCCACGGGGGATCCTGCGCGGGAACGGGCACCGGGAGAGAAGAGGGAAGGCTCATTAGGACCGAGCCTTCCGACTCCTTAGGTGAGTATCTGCCTTTTCTATTTTTTAAGTGGTAAACATTCACTTTAACAAGTGAGTGTGTTTTTACTTGATTTTAAAGAGACACTGAAGCAAAAAAAATTATGATATTATGATTTGTATGTGTAGTACAGCTAAGAAATAAAACATTAAGATCAGATACATCAGTCTAATTGTTTCCAGTACAGGAAGAGTTAAGAACCTCCAGTTGTTATCTCTATGCAAACAAGCCATTAAGCTCTACCACTTTCAAAGTCATGGAGAGGGCTGTTATCTGACTTTTATTATCTCAACTGTTCCTGGACTATTTACTTTTTCTCTGCCAGAGGAGATGTCATTAGTTCACAGACTGCTCTGAAATAATCATTTTGAATGCTGAGTGTTGTGTAATCTGCACATATTATAGAATGATGCAATGTTAGAAAAAACACTATATACCTGAAAATAAAAATATGAGAATATTTTCTTTGCTGCTAATCTTTTAGTAATTATTTATAGTACACAACCAATTCACTATATCATATTTTTTTTTCGCTTCAGTGTCTCTTTAAAGAGGAATACATTTATTGAAATTGGATTACACTATGCGGAGCAATTTATATGTTTCATGTTGCTAATGAGCTTATGAAGAGGAGGAGAAAGCAGACCAATATTGATCGGAAGGAAAGGGATTGTTATTGACTGAGCGCATATGATCATTTTGTATGATCAGAGGAGCTGGTGAGTGCGTTTTATATCGGTGTGGTGGTGGACTATGAAGATTGTTTTCTTGCCCTGATCAGCATAGACTACATGTCAAACCCTGGCCCGTGGGCCAAATCTGGCCCTCAGAGCCATTAAATTTGGCCCTCAAGTACAGAAATACATTGAAATCATGATCGCTCAAAAAACGCTGCATGTGCCGGGTTATGCCTCTAGCGCAAATCTTGAATCGCCGGGGATCGCGGCAGTGAGATCACGGCCATATAGTTAACATTGCGCTAGTGCTTTAAAAAGCAATAGCGATCGCAGGCTAATCGCTGATTAGTAGTAAATGCCTGCTAATTGCCCGATAGAGAACAGGCCCTAAGAGTGGTTTGCCTTCCCCAGATCAACGGATGTTAGGATATATGCAGGTTCAGGACAGTGGTGTTTTGTTTTTTATGGACAAATGTCGTTTTTTTCAACCAAACTTATTAACTATGAGGTTGATTCACAAAGGTTACTTATTTTTCATCCTAGGCCCTGTTTACACTTAATCGGTTGGTACGCGTTAGTGCGCGTTGGTACGTGTTTTTTTCCATGGCAGTGCATTGTGAAAAAAATTTCAGTTACAACGTGTTAAGTGTGAACTGTGCCATAGGAAAACACTTTTTCAAAGCCCTAGTGTAATAAAAATCTATGGGCCCATTCTTACGTGGTCGATTTGCGCAAATCGCCCAAAAACGCGACAAGAAAACGCGTCGCCTGCACCATTTTCAGGCGATTTCCCGAAGATCACGTTTCAGTGCTATAGAAGCGTTATAGCGTTCAGTGATTTTTCTGCTGAAAAATCACTCCTGCAAAACGCCGGCTGTAACGGCCGGCGCTTTGCAAACGCAAGTGTGAATGGGCCCTAAGGCCGCTTTTACAATTAATCAGTCGGAATGCGTTAGTGCGCGTTGGTACGCATTTTTTCCATAGCAGTGCATTGGGAAGAAGATTTCAGTTAAAATGCGTTAAGTGTAAAAGGTGCCATAGAAAAACATGGGCATTACTTTGAAAATCAGTTTTCTTTCCGTTTTAACTGAGAGCAACTGATTAAGTGTAAAAGGACCCTAAGGCCTGTTTTCCACACACTGTTGATAGGCAGTGAAATGCCTCTCAAACTCTCACAACTGCTCACTGTTGCCTGGCAACTCCTTACTGCTGCCTGGTATCTGCTCACTGCTGCCCGGTAACTGCTTGCTGAGCACACAGCTCAACAGTCCATGGAAAAGAGGCCTTATTACTGTAAGAAGTGCTAATGCAGGAGATAAACAAATAAGGAGAGATAATTCATGAGATACAGTGCCTTGCAAAAGTATTCAGTATTGAAGTTTTCCACATTTTGTCACATTGCTGCCACAAACATGAATCAATTTTATTGGAATTCCACATGAAAGACCAATACAAAGTGGTGTACATGTGAGAAGTGGAACGAAAATCATACATGATTCCAAACATTTTTTACAAATCAATAACTGCAAAGTGGGGTGTGCGTAATTATTCAGCCCCCCTGAGTCAATACTTTGTAGAACCACCTTTTTCTGCAATTACAGCTGCCAGTCTTTAAGGGTATGTCTCTACCAGCTTTGCACATCTAGAGACTGAAATCCTTGCCCATTCTTCTTTGCAAAACAGCTCCAGCTCAGTCAGATTAGATGGACAGCGTTTGTGAACAGCAGTTTTCAGATCTTGCCACAGATTCTCGATTGGATTTAGATCTGGACTTTGACTGGGCCATTTTAACACATAGATATGTTTTGTTTTGAACTACTCCATTGTTGCCCTGGCTTTATGTTTAGGGTCATTGTCCTGCTGGAAGGTGAACCTCCGCCCCAGTCTCAAGTCTTTTGCAGACTCAAGTCTTTTGCCCTGTATTTGGTTCCTTCCATCTTCCCATCAACTCTGACCAGCTTCCCTGTCCCTGCTGAAGAGATGCAGCCCCCGAGCATGATGCTTCCACCACCATATTTGACAGTGGTGATAGTGTGTTCTGGGTGATGTGCAGTGTTAATTTTCCGCCACACATAGGGCCTGATTCACAAAGCGGTGATAACTCAGTTATCACGCCTAAAAGACTTTAGGCATGATAACCTTTGCACCGCTGAGTTAGCACCGCTTTGTGCTGATTGTCGCGCGCAAAGTCAGCACGCAAACGCTCACGCGCAAAGTCCCATAGGGCTTAATGGGCGCTGCGCGCGCGATTGCGCGCGCAACACTTTGCGCGCGGAAAATTCACGCGAGTTTCTTCTTATCATGCCTAAACTGAGTTTAGGCGTGATAAAGGGCTTTTCACTGGCGTGCAAACACTTTGTACCGCTTTGTGAATCAGGCCCATAACGTTTTGCATTTTGGCCAAAAAGTTCCATTTTGGTCTCATCTGACCAGAGCACCTTCTTCCACATGTTTGCTGTGTCCCCCACATGGCTTGTGGCAAACTGCAAACGGGACTTCTTATGATTTCTGTTAACAATGCCTTTCTTCTTGCCACTCTTCCATAAAGGCCAACTTTGTGCAGTGCACATAGTTGCCCTATGGACAGATTCCCCCACCTGAGCTGTAGATCTCTGCAGCTCGTCCAAAGTCACCATGGGCCTCTTGACTGCATTTCCGATCAGCGCTCTCCTTGTTCGGCCTGTGAGTTTAGGTGGATGGCCTTGTCTTGGTAGGTGTACAGTTGTGCCATACTCCTTCCATTTCTGAATGATCGCTTGAACAGTGCTCCGTGGGATGTTCAAGGCTTTGGAAATCTTTTTGTAGCCTAAGCCTGCTTTAAATTTCTCAATAACTTGATCCCTGACCTGTCTTGTGTGTTCTTTGGACTTCACGGTGTTGTTGCTCCCAATATTCTCTCAGACAACCTCTGAGGCCTCCACAGAGCAGCTGTATTTGTACTGACATTAGATTACACACAGGTGCACTCTATTTAGTCATTAGCACTCATCAGGCAATGTCTATAGACAACTGACTGCACTCAGATCAAAGGGGGCTGAATAATTACGCACACACCCCTTTGCAGTTATTTATTTGTAAAAAATGTTTGGAATCATGTATGATTTTCGTTCCACTTCTCATGTGTACACCGCTTTGTATTGGTGTTTCATGTGGAATTCCAATAAAATTGATTCATGTTTGTGGCAGTAATGTGACAAAATGTGGAAAACTTCAAGGGGGCCGAATACTTTTGCAACCCACTGTAAGTCATTTAAGGAGAGATAAATCGTGAGTTAATAGGTAAGGTGAGATAAATTAACAGAAAAGCTTTGTGAATCAGACCCTATGTAACTAATTGCCTATGTTGCAGTTACATTAGGAGAGTTGAACCCATCCGATGCAGTCTATACACAGAATCTCATGTCTGTGTAATCCTTCCTGGACCGCTTCCAAACATCTAGCGAGCAGATTTCGCTTTCGGCGACCCGGCAGCCTGTCGGCGGAGCACATTTGCATGAAATTAAATCATATTGCTGACAATACATCCCGTGGATATAATTGTTTACCTGTCAAGCAGAAAATGAGTTCGGTATAAAAGCAAAGCCGATTCTCACAGCGTGTTGTGACTCCTCCAGTCTGTGAGCAGACAAAGAACCCGAGTGTGTAACCGAGAGGCGATAATTAAACGTAATGCGTGAGCCAAGGGTTAGAGGATAGATGCGGAAAAACTGGTAGTGTTCAAACTGTAACCTGCCTTAATAAAAAATAAAATATACACACACTGTACTCTCCCCTCCAATCCCTGCTACACACACATACACACACACTATACACAAGCACGCAGTACACACACACACAAACACACACACACACACACACACACACACACACACACACACACTACACACTACACACACACACTACACACTACACACACACACACACACACACACACACACTATACATACACACACATACTATACATACACACACACACACACACACACACTATACATGCACACACACACTACACACACACACACACACACACACACACACACACACACACCATACACCACACACCACACACACTATACACACACACACACTATATGTCACGGAACAGCCGTGAGAAACGAAAACGCAACCGCAACCGGTTTCCTGCCTCGATTGCCTTGCGCTGCCAAATCAGAATCTCATGTCTGTGGATACCAGGCAGTCCAGCCTGGAGGGTCTCTGCTGTCTTCATAAGAGCAGCAGAGTTCTTTTCATGAAACCTGGTGCCTGTGACCTGTTAGCCAGAGGTGTAAACTCAAAGCTTGCCCAAGCTGATTTCACATTCAGATGTTAATTAAAGGAACCAAAAAGGTCCTTTTCATACAGGGAGATCCCAGGGAGCTAGTCACAGCTTGACACCAGACAGCCTGGCTGCAGCCTTACCAGGAAGAAATGAATGTATTATATAATTTTTTGCCTATTTACAGAATACAGTAAATAGGGTAGTTATAAGAGCGGTATCATTGGATCCGTAGGGTCATGCTGAATCTCTTGATACCAGTCGAGAGGGGCCCGGGGCCCCTACAACCCAGGTATGAATCTTCTCAGGAACCTGACCCGCTGCCCTAGCCATGTCTGATGTCATATTAATCTGTATTTTCCGACAAGTATGAATCTGTTATCCCCCTAAATATAACGTGTATCGTTCATGAGTTACAGCATTTTATAAGTTTAGCCCTAAAATCTCTCAGAAGGAATGAACTGTCATTGGTGGGTAACTCAGAGGGGGCCGGCATTGCCACACCCCCAAACCAGCTTCATCAAAAGCACATGGCCGGCAGGGGGGCCCTCAGTCCTCCAAATTCCACCTTCACGAAAGCACACTGCCAGCCAGGGGACCATGTGGTTGGCGGCCATCTTGTCTGAGCTGAAATAAAGGACACATGGCTAGCGGCCATCTTGATCGGCCATCTTGTCTGAACTGAACAAAGGAAATTTTCCATGTTGCTTGGATTTTAAACTTTGCTGAACTGAACAAAAGGAACTCTACAAGTTTTCCCAGAACGGACATATTTCCACAAACCCTAAGTATTTTCTCCTTTTTTATTTCATACTGGCTATTACTGTTTTAATAATTGTTGATTTTAATAATTGTCTGTATATATTAATTATTTATATTGCCGTGAATAAAAGACTTCATCAACGTCATTCACTGTACCGCTACCCTGCTTATCAGCCGCACAACTGAACCAGACTTCTGAAGAGACGCTACTATTGTTGAGATCTAGACAGAATAGAGTGTGTTTAACCGTTTTTATTTGCAGGTCGATAAATAACCAGTTAGTGAGTTCCTCTGTCTCAGAAAACAGAGGTGGTGGCAGTTATACCCTGAAATAGTGTGTAAAGTTGTAATTACCGTACCTCACAGGCTCCCTTCTGGTTTGTCTTCGGCCAATTCCCAACGGTTCCTACGCATTGACTGCGACCAGAGTTCGCACGATCCGTGCACTGGCACCGTTTGGAAGGCATTTCGCGGTCTGACCACTAGGGCTCCTGTGACAGTGTTTGGCAGCGGTTGGGACCTGTGTTGTGCTGAAAGTATCTAAGATAGCGCTAGCGCTATCAAGAAACGAAC